>NW_011355585.1:0-1701 GCF_000735185.1 Notothenia coriiceps
TGTACCCAGGAAGAAAAAGAGAAATGTCCAACGAGGCGTTCAGGGGCAGCACAGACAGGTCTTCTCTGTATTAGAGTTTTACTCCCTACAGGGTGTACTTTGAGGGTTTTGACTCTGCAGACCGTTTACATGCAGAAAAACCTTCCTAACACACAAGGGGACGGGTAATAACTGGAAAAGCATGACATGGGACCTTTAAAGATCTTCCTGGGGGGTTGGATGGCCTGATGTCACNCCAGGGAGGAGAGATCAGCAGAGCTGCCTGCACTGAGTGTGTGTGTGAGGAAGTCCGTGGATTGGTCAATTTGGACCAATCAGCAGGGGCTTAACGTAACGGCTCCGCGGACGTAACGTAACGGCTCCACGGATTGGTCCATTTGGTTCCAGGTAACGCATGACATCATGAGTTACCCGGAAGAATCAATGGACAGTGACGTATCTCCAACGAGGCGTTTTGGGGAGGTATTTTCTGTGTTAGAGTTTTACTCGCTACAGGGTGTACTTTGAGGGTTTTGACTCTGCAGACCATTTACATGCAGAAAAACCTTCCTAACACACAAGGGGACGGGTAATAACCGGAAAAGCATGACATGGGACCTTTAAAGTTTGACGATCTTCCTGGGGGGTTGGATGGCCTGATGTCACTCATTGTAACACACAAACAAAAACAATCCTCTTCATGCAGGCTGAGCTGCATTCATTTAATCCTCATCACGCTCCACTGCATGCTTGTTTATCAATCTAAGATTTCAGCAGGTTTCAAACAACAACCAAAGATAATGGTGGTCATTGTTTCTGTGTCAGGTGGGAGAGGAGCAGGGTCAAGAGAACCCTCCAGACCACGACCCCATTCACGACCAGAGCTGGTACCTGGACCAGGTGCTCCGCCGCAGGCTCTATGAAGAATACGGCGTCCAGGGTTGGGCCATTGTACAGTTCTTAGGAGATGCCGTGTTTATCCCTGCTGGAGCGCCACACCAGGTAAGACATGTTGTGTTATATTAAAGAGGCTTGCTAGAAATCCGTTTATTCAGATCATTCAAGATGCTTATTTCTCTTGTTTTAGTAGCATATTAGTTCATTCTCTGCTCTTCCCCTCCAGGTGCACAACCTGTACAGCTGTATCAAGGTGGCAGAGGACTTTGTGTCTCCTGAGCACGTGAAGCACTGTTTCAGACTGACCCAGGAGTTCAGACACCTGTCCACTACTCATACAAACCACGAAGACAAGCTACAGGTCAATATGCCTTTCTCTCATGCATTTCACTAACCAGTGAATTATGTCCGTTTTTAGTGTTTTTTCACAGCAGTATACCAAAGTTTATTTAATTTGCTGTTGTGCTGGACAACAGATAAAAGGACTTCATGTTCTTCAAAGCATATTTAAGTGAAGCGTGGAAAGAAATTTAGATGAGGCGTTTTTTTCTCCATGTCTTTGTTTTAACAGACTCTTTTTTTCTCATATATATTTTCTCAGGTGAAGAACATCATCTTTCATGCAGTGAAGGACGCTGTTGGGACACTGAAGGCCCATGAACCTAGACGCCCTTAGTTCCTCTCACTCAACGCTGTCCCAAAAACAACCACTACACACACACACACACACACACACACACACACACACACACACACACACACACACACACACACACACACACACACACACACACACACTACTACTACCTACTACCTACCTACTAC
>NW_011355585.1:9066-12038 GCF_000735185.1 Notothenia coriiceps
AAAAACTCTGTCTGCCCGCCCTATCTTGTATATAAGCTTTGCTATTCTGTGACTATTGCGCACACTCCTGCAGACTATCCTATACTCTGTGAGACCTGTGCCTTCGAGGCGCCTCGAATAAAGAACCAGAAAGACAACTCTGTTTGTTTCACCAGTTTATTGATTGATCATTCTAATTGTTTATCTCCACAGTATTGACTAGGTCTAAGATTTCCATAACACGTGTCTCTCTCTGTAACTTGAATGCAGACTGATCAATGTTAGATGAAATAAATATTAAAGTTGGCTATGATCGACTAATTTGACCCACTGAAAGCTGTATTTTTACATTTACTTGACTCAGTTCCATGGAACCCAATACCTAGTAACTACTACTTAACTAGTTTCAGTTAATACAGCATTTTATTTCTTAAACGATACCTTTGGAGTGAGGAGGGTTCTGGCTCGGGGGAAGTGGATGAAGACATCTCTTCCCTCTCAGGCACTTGTGAAACTTGTTGTCTGCTTCTGTCCGTCTGAGCGGAGAAAACAAACTGTTACCATCTTCTGATGTTAAAGTCTTTATTGTCATTAGTGGAAAACACGTCTGTTAGTAAAGGCTGAATGTTTTGCCTGTGGTATTGCTGCATGCACATTTGAGGTAGTGCTTCATTTTCTAAAGCTTCTTTTTCCATCCTGCATTTTAGTTTAAATCAAACAAAGACCAACCTACTGTATGCAGGCGCAACAGTCTCGCACAACACTGTGCTTTTGTTTGAGCCCTGTATGTCAACAAGTAAAGCTGAGCAAAACTGTTCAAATTGAAAATGTTCAGTAAAAGTTTTTTTTTTAAAGTTTTGTTTCTGGAATGAAATCAAATAAAAAGAGATGTGTCTCACTTGTCCAGTATATTAATACAATGCTGTTTTCATTTTGTATCAACGGGTCACATGGCATGGAAAATGGAAACGGAAATGATCTTCTATTCAAATGTTTCTGTAAAGTTTGATAAGCAGTTACAGGAAAAGCATTTGATTGGCAAAGAAATGCTTAGATCTCAAGCTCTTCCCATCAGTGCTCAAACAAATATGTATAATAGTAGATAACGTAAGTAAACATTTGAATTTAAGACATAAAATAGTGCAGAGGCTTAAGTAAATTAAAATAAATCTGCTAAACAGATGTACAGTAATTTCAATATATATATATATATATAAAAATAAAATAATGTTGAGTAACCTTACCTGCATGGTGAGAGGGTCTAAACTCCTCTGGAGAAACAAAGAGACAGAACAGTTAGGTGGAACAAATGTAAAAGTAAAAGTAATGGCTAGAAATGGCTTTTTGCATTTGATTAGTTTTAGGCTTATCATAACAGAACTTTATAGGCCAGTTTTTCAAAGTTACACGGAGAATATACAAACAAAACACAATACATATAGAGAAAAAGAAAATGTATTGAAAATGTTCTGACTCACCAGATTTGGGTCTGAGACCCGCCCAAGCAGGGGCTGGCGGTTGTCTTGTCCAACAGAAAAATGCAACTGGTCGATTGGATTTAAGTCAGTGTTTATTTTAATATCACCTTTCTCCAGCCCCTGCTTTGGAAATGTTTTTAATTTTCCTTTTACTCCTTCTCTTCTTTTTTCAGAACGGGTCTTGTATTTACTATCCATTTGTTTTCAAAGAAACTGTATGAAGTGGCTGCTTATAAACCCTCCCTTAGCCAATCGTTGTGGCCAATCTT
Source organism: Notothenia coriiceps (assembly GCF_000735185.1). NCBI lineage: Eukaryota > Metazoa > Chordata > Actinopteri > Perciformes > Nototheniidae > Notothenia > Notothenia coriiceps. The sequence goes on from NW_011355585.1 coordinate 10,793, forward strand.
TGGTCGCCATGCCCAGTTTGCTTACGTATGCAGATGCGTGGGAGCCGGATGTTTCTTATAGGTTTTCACTTTCGTTTTTCTTCAAAAGTTGTGGACAATGAAAAGTTTCCTGCATCCCAAGGGGCAAAGGCAAAGCAGACAATCGACATACCGTACATTTTATTTATTTATTTATGTAAATGTATTTCTCTTTCAAAGCACTCACTTATAGTATGTTAACTTCCTGCCAGTAACTGATACAACTTGTTTTCAGAGCTGGAAGAAGTACTCAGATTGTGTTTTTAATTAAAAGTAGAAGAACCAGAGTGTAGGAATACTCTGTTACAAATAAAAGTCCTGCATTCAAAATGTTATTCAAGTAAAAGTACAAAAATGTTAGCATCAAAATATACTTAAGTATCAAAAGTAAAAGTACTTTAGATTTGCCAATTTCAGAGTAATAAATGATATGTTTTTATTATAATAACCCTTATCCTTAATAACCAACCGATCTGTTTGGTATTTAGAGTCAAACACTTCAGAGACATGTTTTGTGTATATCTGAGACCTATAATATATTGATGAAAAACAGAATAGGGGACCTTTAAGTGTTGATTATATTTCACATTATTAATCCAAATCTGTCAAGTAACTAAAGGTATTGAATAAGTGTAGTGGAGTAAAAGTACAAGATTTCTGGGGTCGGCAACCCCTGGCACGCGTGCCAGCATTGGCATGCGGCACCGTAACCAGTGGCACACTATGAATAAGTGGAATAAGTGTGCAAAAATATTTAAATTGTATTTTCGGATCCTGAACGAGACCGCCGCCAGAGCGCGTCTCCCCGTGACCTGCAAAAGGAAGCCATGCACGCAACGCAGCCCCGCTCTCTTTAACTCCAGGTGACTTTCTGCCGCTTTCCTCCGTGGTGCAGTGCTGATCATTTCACCACGGAGGAAAGCACTTCACTAATTGCAGTACCCATAAGGAGCTGTACAAATGCCGCAGTTTTTGCGTGGCTGTGTATTTAGTTGAAAGCCCAGGGGCGATCTGCTCATCTCTCATCGAAATAATATGCTACAAAGGGGCGGACTGGCCATCTGTGTGTTGAACTTTCCTGTCGGCTCCCAGACCGTAGTCGAGGAGGGCAGAAGCAACAAGCTTCAGGTTCAATAACCCACTTTAGCTTAAATGACTGGAGAGAGACGAGCTCTTCTTGGGAGGCCCTTGCATTTATTTAGCTTCAATCAAGAGAGACGTGATGTAT
>NW_011355585.1:12406-12788 GCF_000735185.1 Notothenia coriiceps
TTAGCTTCAATCAAGAGAGACGTGATGTATGAAATACATGTTTATTACCGGGACACATGATATAGGAAATAGTGATAGACAGATTACTACAATTGAATGTACTGATGTTTGGCGATTAGGCCCCGGTTTGCAGGATGATCATTCGAGAGGGGAAACCCGCTCCGATGAACCCCCAAAATAAGTGAAGTATGGAGTAATGAGATGTGAAGCATTTCTTACCTTACGGGCTGATTGCGGAGATCTGTGGATGAAAAGAGAGATAGCACAGGGACATGATGAAAATGCCGGAAACACCGCCGGGTGTACGTGAACACCGACCATGGTTAACGCACTGCGTAGCGGGGTTAAACAGACGCTGACCCACTGGCCGCAACCTGCACAC
>NW_011355585.1:12802-17464 GCF_000735185.1 Notothenia coriiceps
AACATGACGCTGACCCACTGGCCGCAACCTGTACACACAGGGTTAAACACGATGCAGACCCGGAGGTCGCAAACTGATGTGAAGGTTTAAACGCGAACACTGTGACACGTAAATGTGCTGACTTGCTAAGACCACCACCAGTTATATGCATAAATACCGTTAAGGTTTGAGGGAACTTTGGATAGCCAGCACGGCACTGATGTCCGGGCGAATGTAGGATGTGAAGGCAGAAGAGGACCATCGTCCGAGTTGTTGCAGGGATGAGGAAGAGACGCCTTGATTGGCAGCAGAGGTAGCTGCGCCTATCCTGAATGAATGCCCCGAGAATAATTGGGGTGATAAGCTGGATTTAGAGAGAACTTGCTTTAAATAATAATGGAACCGGCGTTGAGTTAAGGGAATATTCTCTGGAAGAAGAAATAGTGGTGAGAGAGGATTTGTGGAAGATCTGAGGTGCAGAAATTTGATCATGGATTTATAGGGGCAGAACGGGGAATCATTGCGAGCTGCGGTAACGGAGCAGGCGCCTCCGCATTTGGAGTGCTTAAGCTGTAGACTAAAATGGCTAGCGTAGAAAGATAAGCCGGCAAAGCAGACGTCTTGATTGGGATCGAAAGTTAGGGAAGCTGTGGCGAACTCGCCTGGTCTGAGAAAAGCATAGAATGCTAATAGAAATAATGCATCGAGTAGCGCATCGACGTAGGGAGAAAATAATCCTTCTCTAAGTTTGGAGAGTATGAGGCGCAGAGTGGAGAGTGTAATGGGTCGTCTATGGTCTGAAGCGGGGGGAAACGTTTTTAGAAGACCTTTAAGAATGAGTTTAACTGATTGGTTAGTAAATAGGCTGGGAAAGCTGGGATCGAAACAACGAACATTAAATTGAACTCCTGCTAAGAGGCCTCTGATGTATTGGGGTTTGAGGTGGCGATCAGTGGCGCAGTAGCACATGAAGGCAGACACGGTGGATATAAGGACGGGTTTAAGTGAGATGCCTACGGAAAAACAAAAGAAAGCGAATATTCTCCATGCGGAGTCGTACGTTTTAAGGGTGGAAGCGGCTAAGCCCTTCCTCATAAAAAATCTGGCGAACTCTAGGTGCCTGGCTAATGGGCTCTCGTTTAAGAGAGAGAGAGGAGATGCAGGGGAGGGATCCCGACGGGTTGCAAGCTGGCTTCTGGGCAGAGATTCCGGAAGGTCTGGAAATGAAAGCGAGAGAGGGAATCAGCCGCTGTGTTGAGGTGGCCGGGGACGTGACGAGCTGAAATGAGGAAGTTATGTGTAATGGAGGACCACTTGATGCTTCTCATGAACGGCATAATGTCATTGCACGGGGAGCGAGCTTTATTAATTATTCCGACCACTGATTGGTTGTCGCAGAGCACCGAGATGCGTTTCCGCACACGTAACAGGCAACAGCGATAGGGTAGATCTCGTGCAGGGCAGAGGACGAGCCATGATTGGGGAATGCGGCAGGCCATGGACCTGCGAACCACTCTCCCTGAAAGAAACCCCCAAAACCCACGGATGGGGCGGCGTCCGTGAAGAACCTCATTGAGTGGGAGGAATACACGAGGTCGTCATAAAATAAGGTGATGCCGTTCCAGTGAGCGAGCAGGAGAGACCAGAATCGTAGGTCTGAGCGGCAGCCTTGAATGAGCGCCCCTGGGGAATGACGCGCATGGCGAAGTTAGGGTGCCCGAGAAGAGAGAGCAGCTGTTGTTTGGTGATGATTTGTTGCTCGCAATATGACTTAGTAATGTCACGTATGCGCTGCAGTTTGTCGGTGGGAAGAGACGCTTTCATCTCTATGGAATCGAGTGTAATGCCTAAAAACTCCAGGCGTGTGTCGGGTCCTAGGGTTTTCTCTGCGGATAAGGGGACGCCTAGCTCCTGAAAGCAGAGTTTAAGTTTTGCCAGGGAGGCGCCTGAGTTGTCCCTAGGGGGATCTACGAGGAGGAAATCGTCCAGTAATTGAAGAATGGAGGGAATTCTGACGCTGTTCAGCAGGATCCAGCAAAGGGCTTCGGAAAAAGAATAAAAAATGCAAGGGCTACTTCTGCACCCGAAAGTCAGGCGGACAGCGAAGTAGAATTTAGACTCCCACCTGATACCGAACATGTTCCACTGAGACGGATGGATGGGAATGATTTTGAACGCATCGGTAATGTCTGCTTTGGAGAGCCAGGCTCCTTGCCCTGCAAGCTTAATTAGTTTGATTGCGTTATCAACCAAGGCATGGTGAAGGGAGAATGGCTCTGAAGGGATGAGGCTGTTAATGCTGCAGAACGGGCCGGAGCGGGGTGCGGACAGATCGAAAATCAGCCTTTTCTTCTCGGAATATTTACGTGTGGCTACTCCTATTGGACTTGTCCGTAACACAGAGAACGGGGATGAGTGAAAAGGACCTATTAAGTATCCTTTGTGAAGTTCTTTCTCAATGAGCTGGGAGACTATGATGGGTTCTTCAGTGGCTGATTGCAGGTTTTTTGCAACAAAAGTCACAGAGGGGGGAGAGAGAACCCCGACCCTAAAGCCTTGGGAGAGCCCTGACAGGAGATAATCTACGAACACTGAATCTGGGTGAGTAGAGAGCGCACCGGCTAAGTGTGGGATGTTAATGGGAGTAGAAGGGTGATGTTTCAGAAGATTTTTCCACCACGTGGTTTCTGTGGCGGGAAGGTGACTCGGCGGCGCCTTGGGCAGACTGACTTCGGATGAGCCTCCCTGCAGAAACTGCAAATGTGGAGAAATGTACAATAAGGATAAACGCAGACGTTTTCGTTAAAGCCATAACAAATCCTCTCATTTTGCCTGTTCTGCACCTGACGATCTTGTCTATTATTCCCGAGATACGACGTGGGGAAATCTCTGGACCCGGAGAGAGGCACTGATGGGCAGAAGGGGGAGGTGTGGCCCTGCGTCCCCCAACTAATGCATGAGGCGACTTGTTGCCCGCCGGTAGCCATCACAAGCAGCTCGGTGTCCAGCATGGACCAGTCCAGGCGAATGTTGCAGTGAGCTAGATGAAGCGCTGCTTTGCTAGAAAAACTCTTGTGATAGCAGTAGAACGTGGATTTCCCGTATTTGAGATGGAGATCGCCGATAATGCCCAGATAAGCGTCTAACTCAGTTCTTCTTTCGGGGTAAACGGACCATAGGACATCGCGGAAGATGCCAAAAGCAACCAGGAATTGCCCTATGTTGAGATCTTTAAGGAGCCGGGGATCTGCGGACCTACACACGGCAGTGAAGCTTCCTCCCGTGGCGATGGACTTGTCGCACTCCGGGGAAGGCAAGATTAATGTCTTTCCCTTCAAGGATTTTCGCTCTCAGCCGTGACGAAATGTAAGCGGCTTGGGGAATGTAAGGCCTACCTGAAGGAGGCGCTGGGAGTGCGGAAGCCAGGGAGTGAGAGGGAGCTACCAACTGTGGATGAAAAGGGCCCTGACCCGGCAAAAACCCTGGCGGCACCGGAGCAAAACCCCCGGCCTGGTTCGCGGAAGAGGTTGAAGCTCCAGCGGGGCCTTTATCCATGGCCTGAAGGCGAGCGTTGATTGACAGCATGGAGCTTGCCAGTTTTTTAGGGTATTAGCTAAGCTATCATCCGTGAGGGGCAGGTTACCAGGGCTCCCGAGCTGGGCGGCGCTCGGTTGAGCCTGGGGGAGGGTGGGTCTTTTTGACAAGCGAGCTCGTGGAGGACACTGCTTCCTTGTCCTTTTCCCCCCGCGGCTACGCCCGTGTCCTCACCCTGGTCTCTCGGGAGAGTTAGCTGGAGAGTTGGCTGAAGAGTTGGCTGAAGAGTTGGCTGGAGCTGCTGGCCTGGGCTGGGAGACCGCACCGGAGACTTGGTCCGAGAGTTCCCGAACCTGGGAGAGAGGGAGATCTGGGGCTGCAGAAATGCCCGGCTGCAGCTATGGGAGATGAGGAAGTCAGCCTCTGCTGTTCGAGATCCGCCACGGGAAACCAGACGGGAGCTCGTGCGCCGGTGGCTTGAGGAGTTGGAATGTACTTCTGGAGGTACGTCGGAACCGGGATCGAAATCCTTTGGAAAAGGTTCGTTATCTGAACATTCTGTATTAGACATCTGAGGTTTTTTTTTTGTCTTTTCTGAGTGTTTACGAGAGAGGAGTATCGAGGTACTACCAATTGTGCGTTGACACCTGAAATGACAACTGACAGAGAGGGAAGAGCAGATTTAAAAGGGTTAGCGGGTGCGATGATTGGCTAGCTGGGGAGTAACGCCCCTGATCACTTATTGGGAGAGGGGAAGGTATTGAAATTACGTGCAGCACCAGGGAATATTGGTCTTCCTAATTGAACTTGCGCAAAGCTTCATTTCTCTTCTGTTTCACAAAATACATCACAGACCTCTGTTTTTCTGCTTCCTCATTTCACTTCCAGAAACATACACACGTTACGTCGGAACGACGCTGTGTCACGACGGCCCGTCCACACAGCGTTTGGGGATTTTATATCCAGTTTACTTTGTTTTAACATTGCTATTGCTTTGTATGTCGGGGGCGATGTGATTGGTTGTTGGTCGCGTTGCTCGCAAAAAATCCCCAAGCTTCAGATACGCCCACCGCCAAGCGTCAACGCACGCCGCTGTGTGGACGGCCCGTCACTGTTAGCATTGTGTGTTTTTTTTGAAAAAAAAAATGA
>NW_011355586.1:0-2649 GCF_000735185.1 Notothenia coriiceps
AATATGACCCCGGGAGGAAACCGGGAGAGGGCTATGAAATCGGGAGTCTCCCGCGAAAATCGGGAGGGTTGGCAAGTATGCTCCTCATCGCTCCACCGCTCCCATGTTTTTTTTTGTGCTGCCATAAGTTATTCTCTCTCCGTTGGTGCGCGGGGCTAATGCTAATGCTAATGCCAGCAAATAAAATGGCAGCTTCACAAAACTTTTCAGAGTTTTACGGGGCGTGGTTTGCAATCCGCCCAGCCAATCAGAAATTGTTAATTTGTTTCTCCCCAGGATAGTCCCACCTCTCCAGCAGGCACTTTTAAAAATGGGGGTAAAAGTTCTCTGAACTAAGTTCTCTTTTTGGTGTGAACGCAAAATTCCAGGCACTGACGGAACTAAACGGGAAAAGTACGGTTAAACGTACTCCGGTGTGAAAGCGCCTATTGGGGATTCTACTAAAGACAAACACACTTGTTCAATGACTAAAAGAGCTGGTGAGTGCATTTATTACAGGCCAAGACAGGAATAGACTTGCAAATGTTGGCAGATATGTGAACTACTTGCACTAATCTTTATATAAAACTGGCACTTAATTAGGCTGACAGATGGATACATCACTTCTTAAACAAACAAAGCGCTCCCTGTGGCTCATTTGAAACATTTTGAAGGTTACTCTCAAAACGCAGCCCATTACGGTCCCTTGATTTTTTGCTAAGTGTTTAAAAACCTGCAACACGACTGGAATTCTCGAACACTATCTTATTATCTCTATACTTAAAGGTGACTTTGCTGCCAGATTCCGTAGAATAAGCAGATTTATTCATATTTCCAGGCATTTATGTGAACTGTATTAATCTTAAGCCATAATCAACCATTAATTTGAGATGCCAGAGTGTCTGTAATATCATCATCAACATCCCTTTCCCCTTCAGAGTGTCCGATAGGGAACTTAATCGCCTTGCTTTCTGTAATCTGATTGCTTTGCTTTGACAGACTGTAACAGACACATGTAACAAATGCTGATTTCATCTTGTTTTATGAGCTGATATCATCAGGCTCGAGAAGGAGATTTACTCTTTTTTTTTAATAAAGACTTCATACATTTGTGCTCACCAGGCTACAGGGTGATCTTGGACTGCTCTCTAACAAACTTGACTTTGTTCTCACTTTGTGGGACTGATTATTGTGATGTTACATTCTTGTCCAGATTTCCTGTGGAACTGCCCTCTTAGATAAAGGTTATATAACAACGCTAAATAAGAAATTAAAAAGTGTCAGTCACTGCAAAATATGAAGAAATATTTGATAAATGAAATGGCTATAAAAACATAAGTCCATGTTGTCTTTAAGCACGGCTTTTTATATATACTGTATATAGTGTTTATCTTAATAAAATATTTTTAATATCTTTCCATAAGTGCAGTTTATAAACTTATTTTCAACCGATAGATTTTTTAATTACATTTAAATGTGAAAAGCTTAGTGCCTCACCCCCTCCACCTTCTCTTTCTTTGTATTTATTTATTGAAATACATGTTTTTAATTTATTCCCATTTGCAATCTTCTTTCATAATGTATTTCCTTGAATGGACCATGTCAATTAGATACAGCTAAATGGAAATGGAGAGCATTTTCACGAAGGTGGAAATACTTTAGGTCTGTACAAGGAAGCTGAAACTGAAATAAAAGAAGTATCCTTGTGGTTAAGAAATATGAGGACCGACATTACATAAAATGAAAAAAAGTCATCATTGGTATTCAATAAAATGTCAGAAAGAGAGGAAATTATTCAGAAAAAGCGAAAAGGTCAGATTGGTGCATCTTGATTGGTTGATGTTATACCTTTGAAATATAAGGTTTACAAACAAAGTACAGTCATTTTAAATAGTTTGATACATTTCATGACATTACTGATCCCTTAACATTTCTTTTAAAAGGTAATTTGTGTGTGTGTGTGTGTGTGTGTGTGTGTGTGTGTGTGTGTGTGTGTGTGTGTGTGGCAGGTGTGTTAATGTGTGCTGCTTCGTTGCTTGCCTCAATGTGAAAACTCACACTGGTGGTGTATGCAGCGTCGGGGTCGTCCTCCAGCACTCTGGACAGGCCGAAGTCAGACACCTTACACACCAGGTTGCTGTTGACCAGGATGTTGCGTGCCGCCAGGTCTCTGTGGATGTAGCCTAGGTCAGACAGGTAGGTCATACCGGCCGCGATGCCACGCAGCAACCCCACCAGCTGGATGATGGTGAACTGCCCGTCGTGTCTCTACAGGAAGATTCAAGAGTCAAAAGATTGATGCACAAAATCTGAGCTCCTCCAACAATGCAACATATAAAATCAGAGGTGGGAAGTAGTGGAGTACAAATACTTTGTTACTGTACTTAAGTACATTTTTCTGGTATCAGTACTTTACTCCACTACTTATTTTTCGGATTACTTTTTACTTTTACTTCTCACATTTCTAACACAAATACCTGTACTTTCTACTTCTTACATGTTGAACACAAATACCTGTACTTTCTACTTCTTACATGTTGAACACAAATACCTGTACTTTCTACTTCTTACATGTTGAACACAAATACCTGTACTTTCTACTTCTTACATGTTGAACACAAATACCTGAACTTTCTACTTCTTACATGTTGAACACAAATACCTGTACTT
>NW_011355587.1:0-6133 GCF_000735185.1 Notothenia coriiceps
TCTGGGTCTCTGGGTAGAATATCCTTCAACCAAGATATTCTACATCCTTGATCGAATGCCCTGGCCGTTGCACTGAATGAGAGCGTACATTTGGACTGACAGTTTGATCAACCAATCATATATTGGACTGGAAGTACCGGAGACCATAAACGGTTTTGAAAACTTCTGTCACGTAGTGATCATCTTCTTAATCAAATATCTTTGCTGATGTTTTTTCGAGTCTTCTGGCTAATCAGAATCAAGATTGTTGCCGGAAGTCCCCACAGAAAATAACTTTGCGGTAGAACTCTTCTTTATACATCCATGGGTACAACTTCAGATACAAATGAACACATAATGAAATATGACCCCCGGTTTGATGATTGACAGGTCACGGAACAATGGGAGCTATCTACCCTTACCCACAATTTAAAGTAAGTCACACAGACTATCTCCTCTTTACTCTTCTCGCAGCAAGAAGTCAGAACAAAGTGAAAAACAAACAATGGCATAAAATATTATTAATATGTCGGGTAGTAATAGATTTATTTATTTTCTTCTCAGAGTGTATCAGAATGCATAGTTTATGTTAGTATTTCTAAAAATCTCCTTGGGGAGAATCCCCCCAGACCCCCCTGCTGCGGGGTTGGGTTTTCAGCATGTGTGCCTTTTTATATAGGGTGAATTGCCCTAATGTGGGACATTTTTTGCATTTCAGACTTCCGGAATATATTGCGATATGAAGCCGATACAATAAATCAAAATCCAGTACCATTCTGAAATCCCCAGGATGTGTCCTAATCAAACCAAAAGAGAAAATGCAGATATTACACTCATAAAAGAAATGGTAGATATATCAGTACTCTTAGTGCCAAGTTGTCTCAGACAATCTGCATTTCCTAATGTGGGACAGTTCTGTGCAAAATCTGGGACACTGAAAAGTCTATGTTAAAAAGCCTCAGTCACCTTAATTCATGTAATAAAAACATCTCAGGTCAGTAACACTCAAAGCTAAATGTGCAATACCATGTTCAGCTATGTTACTATTTATAATGTTATTGTTGTTACAACAGAAGATGTTTTTCTTTAAATTGAAGTTAAATGCATCAATCTGGTGCACTTTGAGGGCAGAATTAAGAGATTTATGGATACAGCTCTCAACACTCAAATGAAACAGAACTGTATATATTACAATAATCCAAAAACCATTAGAATATGCTCACAACCAATACAAAATATTTGATAAACTCCTCTCTCCTATCTTTATCTTACCTATAGTCTGCATTCTTTCTTTTTTATTTATGCATATTCGACTAATCACTCCCCTTTTAAACTGTGTTTTTTAATTTTTTTACTGACCTATTGGAATGATTTCTTAACTTAGGCTATTTTTTACAACGTGTGTTGGAAGGATTTATTAAATTACTATGAATATTTGGGCTTAAATTAATTGCCATCTTTTAAACTCAGACATTTATCCCTAACATTATCCCTGACTTTGTCATACCATTTTAACAGAGCCCCCCAATTAAGCCCCAGATACCCCCAACTATTTAATATAATTTGCCCTTCACCTTAAATATCTAAAATAATGCATTAGAAGACTAACGCCCTGTAAATAACCATTGCTCTTGCACAATCCATGCCCCTTTTAGAACTGTCCCACATTAGGCAAATCATACTGTCCCACTTTGCGAAACATGTTTCCTAAAGTGGGACGATTGAACATTTGATTGAAATAAAAATAGAGTATATTTACACCATATTATAAAAAAACTTGCAAGATTGTTTTATTTATACGAAATTTAAAACCTTAACATTACATTTGTCAAAACAATCTTGCAAGTTTTTTTATAATATGGTGTAAATATACTCTATTTTTATTTNAACCTCAACCTATACAAGTCACAACGTAAGCCATGCTACTGTACTATGCTGGACAGTTTTTCAGTGGGTGCACAATAAACGGCAACACACATGAATGTAATTAAACAGCCAAATAATGGATCAACGCTCTCTGTCTAATATGTTCGCCAGCTGTTAGTGTTGTTGCATAGCAACCATGTCGCACTATGTTTTGTGCAGAAGGCAACGGAGGGACTATTTTATTTTGAACATCATTATTTACTAATAAAAACTATTTAAATTAGAGTGTGTATTTTTCTTTCATATTGCCACACTTGGTAACCGTTTTATAAAAGCAATAGCTCACTTCAGGCCGTGACTCATTATATCACAGCTAAGGGGGTTGTCGACCCTCCGCTTTGCGTCGGGCCGAACCACGCCCCTTAGCTGTGATATAATGAGCATATACCACAGCCTGTCGTGAGCTATTGCTTAAATATACGTCCCTCCAGAGTGTTTGTAATTGCCACAAATTGTTATTTCTTACACGACCTAAACTTTAAAACGTGACTATAGGTCCAAATAAGCTGCTGAACAATCGACCTATTTGGTCGTATGAGTTGGAGGACTTGTTGGATAATTCTTATGTACGCTTACTGGATGACATTTTGGATAAAGGCTTTTGCTTGGAAAATGTATATTACTGATTTTACTTAAATAAATACTTCTACAGCCACTGACTCAGATACAGCACAAAAGACTACCAGAAAGAAAGCAACACAAACACAAGAAGTGATCACGTTAACCTGGACAGAAGTTAAGTTAATATTAGGCCTCAGGTGTGTCTTTAAAACGAAAAGAGAGAGCAGTAAAGTAAACCTTTTTCACTCTAACGTACTTCAGCTGCATCCTGCCTGTGAATTGGTAAATATGTTGGTGTTTTGCTCAAGGTCACTTGTGACATTTCATCTTATAAGAACCATTGAATACAACATCCAAATACATGCCCATACAAGGACTGTTGTGTAATATTTAATATATAAATGATGACCCATACTGATGTATCCGTGGTCAGGTCCTTAGTTTGATCATTCTTCATCACAGATACAGTCTGAGGATTATGAGTGGTCATACAGAGGCTGAGCTCAGTGCTTTCATTGTTGTGACTTCCTTCTTACTCATTTTGAAAACAAACAGCAGCTCATACGATTTCCATGATTCAACTTCTCTCCTTATCACTCTGTCAACAACACGGGCTGGAGAGAAGTTTCTATTCTTCTCTTATCAAGAGCTCGCTCTCACAAACTCACAACGAAACTCATACAGCATGATGGGACTAAATGTACCTTGTTATGTTTGTCGACTCCATGGACTTCTGTTTTTTGCATTATATTTAAATAATTTTGACTTTCGTGTTGTTACCAATCAGCTTGTTTAAGTAAGAGCTGCATGGTCAGAACATGAGAACAAATCTATTATCACAACTGATGTCTGACAAAACATGACATATTATCTTAAGAAATAACACATTGATAATCAGTAGAGCAATGTGAATCCTCCAAAATACACATTGAAATGTCAATGAAAGTATTTAACTTCCCTACATTTGGTTCATTGAACAGCATCTGATGCATCTGTTAATATAAAATGCCAAGACATTCTTTACACTTCTGAAAAAGCTCCAAAGTAAAAACCAAATCCATTTATGTTTTTTGTTACCATTTATTATTTTCAAAAGAAAAACTAAATACAGACGAAGTACAAACAGGTGTTACTGTCCAAATGAATTAATGTAGCCTATGAATAATAATATGTTGCTGTTTTCACAGATGCCTCCAAGTTAAATGTCTCATTATTATTATTATTATTATTATTATTATTATTTAGAAGTGAAGTGTTTTTTATGCCACGGTAAAAAGAACAATTCATTCTCATCAGCTTTTAATTTAAGTGACTGCAGTGTGGATTTGTTATCAGTTTTATAGAAAGTGTGGCTGGGAATTTTATTTTGAAGTTGCATTTCTCAAAAGAGTAACAAAATAACATATTTAACAAAAATGTTTACTGTGCATTAACCTTGTAACGCGTATGGAGACTGTAAGTGTTTTTGGTTCTCAGTATGCAGCATTTCTGACATTTTGAAATAACATCTATGAAACAATAGGCTACTATATCCATATCTTATTTGGCTGTGATATGTTCAGGATAGAAACATGTTTGTTCTGGTTATTTTCTCATATTTAATGGAGAGTTCCTGTATGTGCAAACTTTCCCCCATGTTGTGCCCGCGCGTCACACACTGGAGCTGGGGGAAGTGTACGAGTCCATGCCGCCCTTGGGCACCCCTCCAGGGAAGAGGATGTAGGCGACCTGCGGCTGTAACCCGGCTGCGGACCAGGCGCTACAGTTACACGGCACCACGTACCCGGGGCCGGAGGGGGACGGGTGGCTGTGGGAGTGCTGTCCGTGGCAGCACAGAGCCCCGAGCCCTCCGGCAGTCTGGTATCCGAAGCTCTGCGCGCTGTAGGGCAGAGCGCCGGCCGCCAGAGCGTGCGGGATCTCATGCACCATGCGCTGGACAGCTCCGGTGCTGAACTGCGCCACGGGCTCCAGCAGCGAGAAGGAAGAAGGGGAGGAGGAGGAGGAGGAGGAGACGGGAGCGAAGAAAGCTCTGGTTTTATCCCCGGGGATGAGGAAGGAGTCCATGGAAAACCCCTTCAAATGCTCTGCGTCCCCGAGCAAAGACGGGAAAACGAAGCGGTCCCTCTTCAGGAGGCTCTTGGGTTTGCGCCGGGGTCGGTACTTGTAGTCCGGGTGCTCCTTCATGTGCTGAGCCCGCAGCCTCTTGGCCTCGTCGATGTAAGGGCGCTTCTCCGAGTCGGAGAGCAGCTTCCACTCCGCGCCCAGTCTCTTACTGATCTCTGAGTTGTGCATCTTTGGGTTCTCCTGGGCCATTTTCCTCCTCTGGCCTCTGGACCACACCATGAACGCATTCATGGGTCTTTTGATATGATCTAAAGGTTTTGCCATCTCAGAAGCTGGCACATTAATTATAAAAAAATAAAATATATACTTTGGATAAAGTCACCTCTCCAAGAAGCGCATGCTCCTTGTGTGCGTAAAAAGAAAAGTGGTCAAATGTTTCTCTGTCTCTTCTCAAAAATAATACAAACTGTAATTCCAGATTGACTCAAGCATTTACAAAGTGTGACAGGAAAGTACATAGAAAGCAAAGCCTTCCCGCGTGAATGGGAGTCACACAGGACCAAGTTGGAAGCTTGTTATGGAGGATGCTGGGCATGGCAGACACTCATCACCACACCACTGTCACCGTGGGCCAAGCCAATGGGAATGAGGGAGCGCACTGTAATCCCTTCAGAAAGAATAAGTGACTGTTCAACATTTATGAGGGACTACCTCCGTCTCCCTCTAACTCTACTGAGGCAAGTGCAGACAATCAGGAAACCAGTGCATAATAATAATGTTGCATACAAACACTGGACATTAGAAGGTTTAGTAAGGGCTTGGTGAGAAAGTAAGTTGTTTTGGAATGATTGTTTATTTGAGAATATCTCAAAGGAAGTTGCTATACTCTTCAAAGTCAAGTGACCATATCATTCAATAAATCAGGGGTGTCGCCAGGACTTTAGAGATAGGCTACTAAAGTTCATGAATGTCTCAATTTTTTATTATTACTTGGATTTCTTCTAAATAAAAAAAACATAAAAAACAAAGAAATCCTTTCTTACTCTTGCAATTTTGAGTGCTTAAAAATTCCAACTGAGAAGTGTCTGCGTCGCGTTACGGCTGCGCCACGGTTTCGGTGCGGCCTCCTCCCTACCCTACCGGGCGCGTTTCAGAAGCATTTCAGAAACGGAGCGTTGCCTGCCGGCTCGCAGTTTTTGTTGATTTGGGCATATTTCCTAGACAGGCTACTTTGTAGGGTGAGTTGCCCTAATGTGGGACACGCCCTAATGTGGGACACCTAAGCTCAAATGGGTGTAGGTCTTCCGCAAACAAATGAAAGTCAATGAAACTACGGGATAACACAAGCTGTGATGTCATGCGATCAAAATCACATGACTTCTCAAATGTCCAATCACAGATGAGGGTGGAAAAACCTTCAAACAGGAAGTACCCTGTGTGAAGACCACCCAAAGGTCAGTGACATAGTGTTTTGACAAATGTAATGTTGAGGTTTTAAATTTCGTATAAATAAAACAATCTTGCAAGTTTTTATCAGGATGTGTTCATGATATGTTTGTTCATCAGAACATATTATAATATGGTGTAAATATACTCTATATTT
>NW_011355588.1:0-2561 GCF_000735185.1 Notothenia coriiceps
CCTGTCAGAATAGAGACGAGGCAGTGCATTGAATCACCTGATTGGACGGCGAACCAGTGAGTTGATTCATTCAGGAAATGAAGCAGTTGCTGGTTCGGACGTCACATGTCACGTGATTTGAAGCAGTTGCTGCTTCGGACGTCACATGTCACGTGATTTGAAGCAAGCTTCGAAGCACTGCTTCTATGGAATAGGAAGTCCAGGGTTGAAGCTCTGTTCGAAGCTTCAGTGTCAAACTGCCATCACTAACGGTTCATAACATCTTTTCACTTACCTTTTACACTGACATAGCAGGATGTACCAAGACTATACAAATACAATACCATGTGTGTATGTAGGGACAATAAAGCACAACAGACTGACATATATTTCCACATTCTATGAAAAAAAAGATATATCATTAATAATAGTGTGTAATAGTTTGACCTTACCTAGACACATTGAAACAAACATTGTTTTATACCATTAAATCTCAGTTGGAACTAAGTTAAAAAGCATGTATGACATACCAGATTTGTTTGCTACCTTTATTTTAAAAGTTTATCGAAGATACAAGTTTTTGATCCAATACATTAAATAGTTTAGAATACCTGCAAAAGCAATCATATTCTGCATAAAGATTAGCCTATTTCTATCTCTTACCTGTTTCTGGGAGAGCCACAACTGCTCTTCTTTCTCCCTTTCTGCCTCCTTGTCTGTGAAAAAATATGAAATCAGTGCAGCAAAATCTAAGACGAAAGCCGTGATAAACAATTCTGCTGTTTGTTTACCACTTGGAACCTCGTAAGTAGCCATTATGATCAAAACAACTGTTTCTAAAACATATATGAGGAGATATTCCCCTGAGTACAAAAGTAATAGAGCACACAGGCTGAATTGGAAAGTTTTCCAGGTGTTGGCAACCTTACTAAAGAGAGGCGTATGCCATGTCTTTATTGCCAACACCCAGTGACTCATTGATGTGATATTACCCCGACCGATACTCAGCTGGCCAATAATAAAACCACACATTGGATTATCACAAATATAATGTATCCACGTACTCTATATGCCGGCAGGTATAAAAATGATTATGAGTTTTTGAACTTTTGATGTAAACCTTTTTTTCAGACAGTTGAAGAACTTAAGTAAAAGATCAAAGTGTAGTTGTTGTCACAGCATGTGAGAGCAAATAATGACACAGTGATGAACTGCCCCAAGGGAAGGAGCTGAGCAGGGTAGAAATGTGATCAGAGACTGGTTTCATTCAATCAGTCATATTAATTCTAGTAAATAGATCTATAAAAAGAATGGCTGCAGTTTATACAGATATGAGTTCTCACTCTGCACACCATAGAGGGAAACAACATATCTATCAACTCCAATTGAGAAAAGTTATTCACCCCCCAATGAGTAATTCAAATATACTCCGCAGTCTATCTGACATGCAGGACAAGTTAAGACGCAGTAAAAGAAGTGCAGAGAGAAGAGGAAAAATAAAACCACAAAGTCTGTGCAGTAATATGTTGCGTGGGAGAGTCCCTGTCAGGTGACTCAGCTGAGAGAAACATAGAACATATCATGGAAGCACGTGGTTCTAAAAGTCTCCACTATTAGGCTTATTACGGTAGAATAGGTTAGACCAGCGCCATATAGAGAGAAGAGTTGCGACAACGGAGGTCCAAAATGCTTGATCGTCACGTGGTTCAGGGAGACTCAATAGTTCCGGGCCGTTTGAATCACGATTTGAATGCATTAATACCAGGATAGAAATGCAATTTTTGGTAATTAGTGGTGAATAAAGGTTTTGATTTGCAATATTTATACAACATATCGATATGTGTATGTAGTTACATCAATGTGTTTTTTGTTTTTTTTTAAAGTAAAATGTGCTAATATTTGAGGATTAAGATAAAATAAGTACTTTATTGATACCAATTGGGGAAATGTTTACACTGCAGCAGCAAAAGACAAGGCATTGTACATTAGACAGTTAAAAGACTATAATTAAACAATCGAAAATGTAAACATCTTAAATAGAAATAAAATAGCATTACAAAAAGTAGAAAAATATACATAGTGTGAACAGCTATCTTACCTGTTACCTGTTAACATATACATGTTAGGCTAACGTTGCCTTGGTTAAAGAGCCGGTTGTTTATTGCTTTGAATTCTTTAAAACAAATATTATCTTCTTAAACCTGTATGGTAGTCAGGAGCATCACATCCTAATGTTTATTGATATATTTAGAGGGAGGGAAGGAATCGTTCAAAATTCAGATTAGATACATTTTTACCATTTCTTTAATTCATGGTGGTTTCAGTAATCCCCTGGTAATTGAAGACACAAGTAATCTAAAGTACTAATGTAATCTTTATGACTTTCATAAAGGACAGGAGACCCACAGGTGCCTATCAATGATTGTCAACTGAGTCAAAGCGCTAGCAGCAGCATGATGTTGATGTTAAATGTGTTGTTTTAGGAACATCCATTGTAAATAAATGGAATTCAATAAACATTGAATAGCATATCATGCAGTTTGTCTGTGCCTTTTCCTCTGTGTTGTCCTGGCATATCGTCT
>NW_011355589.1:0-6108 GCF_000735185.1 Notothenia coriiceps
AGTCACATCATAGGAGTACAAATACTGGTTTAAAACACATATACTTAAGAGGTCCCTCACCTTTGCCCTGGCCAGATCCTCTCCCCTCCGGTCTGGGCCTCGATCAGGTGGTCGCAGTGGATGGTGAGGGCACGGCCACCCTGGGCAGGCCGCTGCTGATGAACTGCAGCATGGCCATCTGGGCCGTGGCGTCCTGCATGGCCACGCGGTCGGGCCGCAGACGCAGGTACGTGCGCCCGCGGTCGATCTCCTGATTCTTGGGGTCATCGAGATGGCCGTACACGATCTTCTCTGACAGGGTGAGGGGCCGGTTGAGTCTGGAGAAGAGATATTAAATCACATTTAGTTTATTGACATTTTTGTTTTAGCTGACTGGTTTTCTATTTATTTATTTGTTGTTTGTCTGTTTTTGTTTGTCTGTTTGTCTTCTGTCTGTGGGATTTTGTTTGCCCTGGTGTTAAGCAGTATTTACATTGTTACTCTACCTATTTCTCTATAAAGTGAAGATTTGTTTACCTACTTTTTATACATGCTCTGATAGAATAAATGTATGCTGTTGAAAAAAACCCAATAAACTAAGTTTAAAAAAAAAAAAAGTGAGTTTTTTTTTTATTATTCACTTGTTTTTAAATCTAAGTTTTCTTTTTATAATTAGTTACTTTTTTTCTTCTACAAATTAGATAGCAGCTAAAGAATGAAGTAGTGAGAATCTGGGGGTCAGGCTGACTAACAAGAGCTTATAAAGCTACAACTTTGGTGAAAAACTATGGTGTTCAAGGACAGACAAACACCAGACATCAAACAATCACACAGAGAAAGGAGTGTTCGGAAAAGACTACGAGTTGAACCAGAGCAAATAAATATCAGATTAGGAGCAGACTGACCTCGATCGCACAATGTCAATGTTGGATTGGAGCCGCTCGTAGTTGATGAAGGAAGTGGGCTCAAAGCGACTCATAGACACTTTGGCGTTGGCTCTGTACGCTGCAGATATATGCAGGCGCCGCGCACCATTACCCAGCACCAGCTGAAGACAGGAACAACAAGAAAAACACAAGGATGAGCAAATCAATCATTCAAGGTAATTCAAGAGTCAAAACATACATTGGAAATCTAATTATGGGTTCATTCACAAAAAGAAATAGGCTGGTTAAAGTACTTTATATTTAGGTTATGTGGTATTTTTACAAGTTGGGATGCTCAGATTTAGTTTGACTTATGTATTACTGGAGTTTTTTTCTATGGCTCTGGTTTTCCACAACACCATACAAGGCCAGCTAAAAACAGTAATTCAGTACAATGTCATTACCTAGACAACATGTCATTTCCCAAGCCTATAAACACATTGCTTATTATGTCGATTTCAGTAGAAAGTGATCTGATTTTCTGGTATCTTTCTCCTACATTATCCAGCTCAATTTAGAAATTAAACTCAGGTAGACTATCCCTCAATTAGACCTCCAATTGATTCAGATATAAGAAGATTTAAACACCTAGTCATTATTGTGTTAGGTGTAATAAAACGAGTCAAATCTTAACAGTAAACTGCTGGCTGGACATACGGATGAAGAAGTACTCAGATCTTGTACTTGAGTAAAAGTAGAAGTATCAGAGTGTAGGAATACTGTCACAAGTAAAAGTCCTGCATTCAAAATGTTACTCAAGTACAAAAGTATCAGCATCAAATCCCATTTGAAAATCATACATCAAAAGGGTAGCTAGTTTTAATCACTTTACATGTTGTATTTAAATACATTTTTTTGTAAATGCACAGCTCTGCATATGACACACCCTGTTGACACATCATGCTGAATGAGAAAACCTTTCCAATAGAGCATGTGCAACTACATAAAAAAAGAGAAACTCTTTGTTTGATATAAAAATCTGTACATTAAAATATACATGTTGCTCGCCTGAGTGCCTGCTGAGAGCTCTAACCTTGCGGTTAACCTTGCTATTTAAACCCTAAACTCAATTTATCGATCTAACCTAGCTGTGAACCTATAAGATCTGTTTGTGAAGATGGTAATTCAATACAAACAGAGGCATTAGCTGTTATTTTATTAGGCTGGTTTTGGTTGTTTTCCATTGAGGACACGGTGACCTGGGCAACCAACCGGTGACCGTTACTCTCTCATTTACCCTTACAAATCCCTCTAACAGCTTTAAAAAGGCCAGGTAACCACTACAATTAATACAATAAATGTTAGATAGTAAGTGACATCCTTAAGTGGCTTATGATTATGGTTGAATTTGCTAATTTTCCTCTCTTACCTGGAGCCGGGCGGCAGTTAGACAGTAGGTTGCCATTTTGTTCACTGACAAAGATGTGACGGCCGGTTGTGACGTCACAGCTTTGTAAACCGGCGGTCTCGCAGGTCCTTAACGGGGGAAAAAATAAATTCTAGTTTAGTAATTAATTTACATTATTTACAACATTTAATTTAGACGTAGAATCGACTCAATGACTTAATATTATTTTCATATTTGAAATAATACAAATAATAACATTTGATTCATGCAATATAAAATTGTAATGTTGGATTAAGTTGTATAGACCTGTAAGGATGTGGATCGTTTTAATGTTTTAACATTTTTAATTTAGAAAATAAATATTTTAGGCACATCAATATTTGAATGACATCAATCATTATCCTATTATTTAAAAAAGGAAAAAAGTATATATAATAAGTAAGATATTATTAATAATCTTTGTCATGTATCTATATTGCAGCCGCTAGGTGGTAGTAATGAAAAATTCCCACACTCAGTTCCCCGATCAAAGGTGGAAGTTGAACCAGCAGCGCTATCCTTACGTTTCTTACGTTAGACCACAATGGCTAAACATCATCCAGATTTGATTTTTTGCCGAAAACAAGCCGGTGTCGGTATGTTAAAACCTCTTTAATTTCATGCACTGTCTTACGTTTGTATCTGTGTTGAAGCCTGGTGGCTTATATTGTTGTTAAACTCGTGCTAGCTTCCATGCTAACAGTAACAGCATGGATTTCATTGAAAGAACGTTAGCAATAATGTTAGCTTTAAAACTTCTACCTCACTAATATTAATGTTATTGTTACAGTTATGACTTCAGTGTAGTTAATAAAGACTTTTACTGTAATTATGTGTAAAGAATATTCACTCTAATCCAACAAAGTGATGTGAACTAAGTCTAACCCTGACTGTCTCTGCTTTTATTCCACAGCTATTGGGAGACTTTGTGAAAAATGTAAGTGTTTCCTCCTTTAGTTAATTTCATAATTAAATATTTTTTCTAAGCGTATGGTACATATTTAAGTATGCTGTCATATTTGTCCTCACTTGTGTATCTGTTAAAGTAACGTAAGTTCTACATTTGTTGAGAGAATTCACCTATAAAGCTGAAAACAGACTTCTAGATTCCTGTATTATGCAATTAATTACTTGAATATTAAAGAAATTCTCTATCAATGAACCTTTAAATAACATTAACAACAACAAGTCATCATTACTGTTGTGTCAAACCAATTCATAGCTTATTACGCATACCCTTTTTTACATTGCATTTGTGTTCTTTATATTCATTTTTAAGTGATTATTTTGATGCACTGATTCGTTTTTATCGTAAAGTTTCTCATTATTTTGATGTATTAAGAGAAAGTGGTCAATAACCACAATTATTTCCTTTTTCATCACAAAGCTATAATTGTATTTCTGTAATCATTGTAATTAAATACATCTGCATTTAATGTAACATTCATTTAGTTGCTGTTTCCACAACGGCAAAGGATGTGTTATTCTTGAAATACTATTATTCTTGAAAGTTATTATTTGTTGTTGTTCCAAAAAAATTCCTTACTTCAAAAGTTGAGCAATGTTCTACTTTTGAAGCTTTGGCGGAAGCGTCAGCCAATCGAATCATATGCCAGTACAAGCTCTAGCCAATCAAACCGCGTGCTTGTGTGTCCATTCATGTGATTGGTTGTTGGTCGGGTTTCAGCCCCCCCCGCCGGCAAGCGACAACGCACGCCGCTGTGTGGACGGGCTGTTAGTCTATCACTGGCTTTACACTAGAGGACTTTGTTTTGGTGTTTATTGTTCTAGAAAGTTGCAAACAACATTAGCCACTTGTCTCATGTACATAAACTACAGTATCATCTGCGTACATTTGGATGTTTGTGTTGGGACAATTTACATTTTTACTTATTTGTTAGACTTCTAGCTCAAAGCACTTCTGTATCTCTGAACAGAGCTGCTATACAAAATCAGTAGTTCTTGAATTTGTCATCATTTGGGAGTTTAAGGAACTATTTCAGTGGGAGCATTTCTTCTTCTACTTACAATTCAGCAAAGTGTCGAGTTCATTTTGAAAGCTGACAATTGTGACTCACGACGTACAGTGATTTTGTGACGTGCACCTCATTCAACCTTGGAAAAAGAACATTTAATGGCGGCATAATAACCGTTTAAGGAGACGTCAATCATGACTTAGAGATTTTGCAGTTATTTAGTCATTCAGCCTCACCTCTGAAGCACGTCTTTGTCTAATAGGCCGGTCTTTTGGACTTGAGGATGTGGAAGTTGGTAATCTCGTTCATATTGGCCCCAGGTGCGGCCCATTTTCAGATTTCCCGTGTTGCATTATGGACAAAATCATGATGAGGCCAATAAATGATTGATAATTGGAGGGTAAATGGAGTACTATGAGAAAAACTCATGTTGGTTAATTGGATGGAGCTTAATTCCCATTTAGTGGCGTGTTAGTTACTCTGCAGAATGTGTGTGAGTGTGTGTGTGTATGTGTGTGTGTATGTGTGTGTGTGAGTGTGTGTGTGTATGTGTGTGTGTATGTGTGTGTGTGAGTGTGTGTGTGTATGTGTGTGTGTTCGATGGGAAAACAGCCAGAATCACGCCTTTGGGGAAATAGATCTGAAGACAATTAGCCTCAAATGATGGCAGCGCTCTTTATTTCACATTAACACTAACGGTTGTCTGATGCCTCGTGCTGTTGAGTTTAAATCACACGAGGAATTAGTCAACGGCTCTGAAAAAAGTTGTCGGTTTCCGTCTCTTTGGACTAAATTCAGCGAGGTGACTCACTCGTATTTGTTTGTCAGACTGTGGAGGTGGGAAGGAAAAAGCCTGAGCCTCATTATTTCCAACATATCTACTGTTGCATTTAGTTATCCGTGACCTTTACTGACCTCTGAGAGCGGCAGGTATTTATAGAGCGGACAGAACGACCTCCTCCACAAGTTTCAGGGTGTCAATTAAAGCTAATTGGATCACATTTTAAAAGTAACAGCTGAGAGGACTACGCAGGTTAATTAAGATATCATTTAATTTGATGCAATTACATCCATCCCCAGTCCATGATAAAGATTTAATACACGAAATACTTTAAGAGCTGTAATATATTCATCATCCTTGGGCTGAGCCATTAAGTGATGTTGCTGTGTTGGTATTTTATCTATCAATTGGTATTTCCAGGGACAGTAAATCTAAGGGTAAGTTTTATGAGCTGAATGAAGACATCTTGGTTGTTTTCTGTTCATGTTGATGTTTAAGGGCAATAAAACCTTTGGATTTCGCAACTGATTCAAGTTAATAGACTGGTGGGGGAATGGACCGAAGATGAAAGATGCAAACAACGGTCCAAAACTTCCATTAGGATAAAAAAAGCTTCAGAAAGGATGCAGATATAAAAACCCAAAGGTTCCACATGAAGAAACATCTCCAGCAACTTCACAACACATGCAGCATTTAGAGAACATTCAGCAACTTGAGGAGACATGCAGCATTTATTAAAAGCTGCAGAAACCAAACGCTGCAAGAAGCTCAAACACAACGGAGACCAGGGGACACTAAAGAGTGACGCACACAGCTGGGAGACCAGGGGACACTAAAGAGTGACGCACACAGCTGGGAGACCAGGGGACACTAAAGAGTGACGCACACAGCTGGGAGACCAGGGGACACTAAAGAGTGACGCACACAGCTGGGAGACCAGGAGACACTAAAGAGTGACGCACAAGGATGGGAGACCAGGGGACACTAAAGAGTGACGCACACAGCTGGGAGACCAGGGGACACTAAAGAGTGACGCACACAGCTGGGAGACCAGGGGAC
>NW_011355590.1:0-12054 GCF_000735185.1 Notothenia coriiceps
ATGTTGGTGTACTACTACAACAAAAAGACATCCGGTTTGTTTTCTCATCAGGAAATGCAGACCGGCTCAAACAAAAGATTTTTAAATCATCATCCTCACGATCATTTAATGTATCATATGTTCGCCGAATTGACATGAAAGCACTAATAAATGTAGTTTCATCCACTTGAGTTTACAACTACAAAAATAATCGATTTGTTTTTATATCACATCCGACGGGAGGAAATTCAGCAGCTCTCACTACCGATTTGTAATCCTAATTTAATCATCACCTTCACCACGATCATTTATGTTTATGTTCGCCGAATTAACATGAAAGCACTGACAAATATGAATATACTGTAGTCAACTTCATTAAAACGTTATTAACGTGCCTAAACTCAGTAATTCACCATTTCTACGCATGACAACACACTTTGTCCGTGTTTGGCTCTCTCGCCGCACAGTGAAGCGTTCCCGCATTGACGTCACTTCCGGCTTCCCCCAAAACCTCAAAATGAGATGAAGGAATTTTCCCGCGATGTTCGAAATTATTGATATTTATCGGAACGGTATCGCTTTTTCTTTTTAAACTGACGGTTCGAGATTACTAGTAGCCCACTATTTCATTGCCACAGTTGTTGGGTTCGTGTCACAGGCTCTTTAAAGGTAGGGTAGGTAAGAATGGAGAAACCAGTTCGAGTAAGCTAGAGTTTGAAAATACACAACCGAAAAAAAATGAGGGCACGAGATAAGTTTATGCACGAGATGGAAGGCTGACAAGCAGGTATAGGCCATCCAATTATCTGCCGCGGGCAGAGGCAGATGATTGGACTTGCTTTTTACAGCGCCACGGCTTCCACAGATGAAATATTTGTATATTGTCAAAGAATTTAATTTATTCATTGCTATCGGGATGTTAAGAGCATTCCATGGAATATAACAAAAAGTGTTTCTGAAATGAATTACCTATCCCTACCTTTAAGTACCTTTACTTACTTACTTAAAAGTATTTCAATTTGTTGTACTTCCACCCCATTACAAACATAGCTACATTGTGTATTTGTAATCCACCACATGTATTTAATACCTTTACTTACTTCACAGATGTGGATTAATGATGTGAAATATAATCAAGTGTTAAATCAGACTTTAGTTCCACCTGGAGTAAATTCACAAGCTACCCTGCAATATACAAAGTCATTCAAATAGCTGCACCTTTACCAGCTTTGATAACACTTTAATGCATCAAGTTCAAATTCAAATGTTTTTTTGTTATGACATATACACAACTACGGTGTAATTATGTAATGTTTGAAATACTTAGATTGCAGGTTCTCAACATTAACATTTTACAAGATATAAAACAAAATATATAAAACAACTACATTCAAAATAAAAATAGTGCAAGCTCAGCCGTTTAATAGTCTTATGGCCTGTGGGATGAAACTGTCCCTGAGTACGGTGGTTTTATTCCTGATGCTGCGGGACCGCCTGCCAGACGGAAGAGTTATCGATAATCAAAACATATAATATATGTTTTTCTGAAATGGGGTGATTTGCATAATGACTTTTACTTTCAGTACTTTGTGTTTATTTTGATGCTAATACCTATGTACTTTTAATTGAGTAAGATTTTAAATTCAGGACTTTTATTTTTAACAGAGTATTCCTACACTCTGATACTTCTACTTTTACCTGAAGATCTGAGTACTACTTCCACCTCTGGACACAGCTCTGGGATCCTTGGCAGAGACGCATTTAGGACTTCACAGGGAAAACAATAGATCATGTTGCTCAGAAAAGACAGACACCTTGAGGTGCTGGCGTCGAGGCTCAGTGGTGGAAGGTATGAAATGCCCCATGACAGACTTGTAAGACGTGCTGGTAGGGAGGTGGTTGTGTTCAGAGGTCCATGAAGTAAGTTGGAATAGAGAGAAGGTGAAACAAATCATAAAATGATTTTTGGACCTTTGGACTCATTTGCACAACAAGAACTCATGTGTTGCTGGAGATGCATTTAGTTCAGTTGTCACTGTTAGAACTGCTTTATAGTGTCCTTACTGATAGTGCCTAAACATCCTAACCTTCACCACAGGATGCGGCGGTGGTTATAAGAGGAAATGCTCATTATCTTCAGTTCCCATATGCAGTGGTGGATAGTACATTTACTCAATTATTGTGCTTTATTTTTGACTTTACATAACATTTAATGCTGCTTTATACTTATAATTCACTACATATCATACTTTTTACTCCACTACCTGTATTTTAACACACACAGTAACTAGTTACTTTGTACACAAAATAACACATACGTATTTACTACTAATCTATACAGTATCTACATTTGGTCCAAATTGACAAACTACAATACTTAAATGCTCTTATACGTATCACAATAAAGTACTGTGAAGTGATCTACTCTGAATAACAAGTATTTTCACTTTTGATACTTGTAGTACATTTAGCTGAATATTGTTTTACTTTTTGTACTTTAAGTACAGTTCGATGCTAATACTTTTGTACTTTTACTGAAGTAGAATTTTGAAATCAGAACTTTTACTTGTAGTAGAATATTTGAAGACCATAGTATTCATACTTTACTTGAGTAAAGTATCTGAGTATTTCTTCCAACACTGTATCGATGGGACTTCAATGTAACCAAAGAAAGATGATCATGTATCACTCAGGCAAGTGATACACAGTGATCTGTAAATATTTACTTCTGTTGAGATCCTTCTCTACCTCAATTTATGACTGGTGATGGTTTTATATATTTACAGTGCACACTAAAATGGGTGCATCGTAAAAAAAATGGAGGTAATTCAGGTAGATGGCAGAGATGTTACCTATGTTTGTCCACCAGGGGGCGGTGCACACCCATCAAAGCTCCCACACACCAACACAATAAAAAGTTGTTGACACATATTATCCTCCCACTCTTATCATTAATGGTAATCAGAGATGTGTCTTTGTTGACATAGTCTGTAGCAAATTGTCAATAGTACCTTTGTTTGAGCAATCGTTATTTCCTGTTGTTATAATTGCTGGTATTTTAGGGGGTTTCTGCTTGAGTTTCCCCATGTTAAACGTCATGTTTATTACCAGTGTTTGATGAACAGCTCTTTCTTTGTAACCGTCGGACAGAGTGGAAGACAATAAATAACCATGGAAAACCCAGTTTGGGCACAACCTTAAATAGACCAACAACTGAACTGTTGGCAACATACACTAAAACGTTGACTTTAATAAAAATGTATTATGTCAACAGATTTCACAAAACTGTATTAGGTTAGTTGAAAGCATTTTACATTTTATTAAAGTAAACGTTTCAGTTTTTTCAGTGTACTATATTTACTTCCTTGATGAATCACCCCTCAGACAGAGACAACAATGATTGAAACCATCACTGGTTTGTTTTAATGTAGACTTTCTTTTGAAAATACACAATTGTACCTTTAAAAAGCGCTCAGACGTAGGTCAGTGCACCACACGGCCCAGCCCTGTTGGCTCTCCATCCATTCAAAACCACCCTTCTACTTTTAGACATGCCGGGCCCAGTTCTTTGCCTAGGCGTTCACCTTCACAGCCACCAGGTAAATGTGGTTGGCCGCAAACCAGTGTCATACAGGGACCTATGTGGAAAAAGTACTCAGATCTTCTACTAAATCCAAGTAGAGTGTGGGAATACTCTGTTAATAATACAGTAGCCTACTAGAAATTGAAAAGAAAGAGTAAAGAAATGTCGATTTTATATTCTAGAAATACATAATATTATTGGTTAGCTGAACCAATAAAAGACAATAGTTGAATCAGTGGTAGACATAATTTCGTATAATATGTTAGTAAAAATATTTCTGAACTTAAATTTGAATGGTTGATAAAATAATACATGAGAGATTTGGGTTCAGTTTCTTCTACAGGTCTAGTCTAATTTAAGTGTTGATTATACAGTATTTCATATTATTAATCCAAATCTGTAGGCCTGTGGAGTAACAAGTACACTCTTCATATTATTAATCCAAATCTGTAGGCCTGTGGAGTAACAAGTACACTCTTCACCTCTGGGGAGTAGATGTACAGGAAGTGCATTACTTGAGTATACACCACTGACCATGGCTAAGCTAAAGGCTGCTAATGGTCGGCGTGATGACGTTTAGCAGTCTTATTTTGTCACTTTTTTAGCAACCTGACACAAACAAGCACCACTGCAGAGCCCTTTGACATGTCAGTCACCAGTGGCAGAGAAAGCAGATAGTGTGAGAGCTCTGGTGGCTCTGCAGTGTTCAGCTGCTGGCTTCCTGATGTGGACAGAAGGCAGGCAGCAGAGCTCTGTTAAACAGCAGATGTTTTACACTGCGGCCGTTACCCTCATTTCCTGGGCGGAGAGCTCCTCGCTCTATGAGACGAGTAACAGGAACCAGAAAAAAAAGAAGAGTTAGAGGGAGAGAGAGCCAGAGCGAGGGGAGTGCAAGAGAGAAGTTAGCCGAGCTTCCACAAATCACTCTGTCACCAGCAAGCTCTGACAAGCATCGGGAGAGAGGGAGAAAGGGGAGAGAGACTGGGGAGTTAAATAGAGGTGCGACTAGGGAGTAGTTTCAGAGCAAGAGGGAAGGTGTGAAGGAGCTTAAAGGAGGTGATACAGATGGATGGATAGAGGGAAGAGAGGACAAGACTACAATACGGTTCTCATAACTTTCAAGAGGGACTGTTACTCCTGCTGCTGCTGCTGCTGGGTCTGGATGGTGCACATGTAAAGAGGTGTGTCAAACTTAAGCAAATATTGTTACGAGAGTTGGAGTGGCAGTCTGTTATTTTAAAGCATCCCCTGCCTGAGCTGTTTTTTTTTATCTCATGCTCGAAACACAGGGATAACATTATTGTGTTTTAGAATAAAGAGACAGTGTCAGAAAACTGGTCATAGTGTGTCAAGTAGGCACGAGTCGGAAATCATTTTTCTAGCAGCTGTACACGGATCACATGCTATTAATGCTAAAAAGGGGTAGTCAGAGCGGAGAGTGTTTGAGTGTATCAGATGTGTCTTTGTGGGGACATGTCTTAATGGCTTAACTGCATCAGAATAAGTTATTGAAACTTTAAATACTACATTATACATTTGTTCCTCTGGCCCCGAGGATACTTGATTATTCCGGGTTGACTCAACGCCCCAAGGGTCAAACTTTAAACACTGAGAAATAGGAAGCTATTTTTTACAACTTTAAGAACAGTATGAATTGTTGCTATTTTCTTTCTCTTTGTCATATTTAGAAAGGGCTTAATTTACTTCACATCCGTGTACAGGGTAGTCCTGAATGATCTGTGAAGAGACCTCGGGGTGAAGAAGGACAGGAAGCAGAGTCAGCGGAAAAATCTTAGACTCAAATGTTAAGGGCTAAAGAACGTTTTGTTTTGACATGTGGAAGTTTCTTTGAGTAAGACAAGATTTATTTTAACCGGAGTATTTGGGTGTGTTGTGACTCACTGAGGGTCTTCTGAATCTTGGTGTGTGCTTCTGTTTGCACGTTAGGCTGGGCTCTGTTAGCATTTGACAGCGTCTGGGACGTCATTGTGTTACCCGTGTGGCTGAGTCAGAGGCTGGCTCAGGTCTGTCCGCCCACTGGGAATCTCTACATTGGTTTTCATGCCAAGAAGACACAAGTGCTAGGTGGTTTTCACAGCAGCAGCAGAGGCAGCAACTGCGGTGGCACCACTACTCCTGAACTTTGAGGACTCTCCACACTGCTTTTATTGTTCTGCTGTCTGTAAACACCTTGCGTAACTCACACCTCTCCACGGAGTGATTCACTGTTCCCTAAGCATCCCTGGTCGGTGGCAGACAGTGAAAGGGAGGATTCGCCGAGAACCAGAGCCCAAAAGTAGTTGCAAACATTCACCATGAAGCTGGCGTTGTTGATGCTCATGGTCGTCTACATGGTGGGCAACGTAAGCAGCATGTCCACATGTAAGACGCTGGACCTGGAGATGGTGAAGAAAAAGCGCATTGAAGCCATCAGGAGCCAGATCCTTAGCAAATTGCGTATGCCCAAAGAGCCTGAGCCGGATCAGACGGGGGACGACGAGGAGATCCCCGTCCCCCTGCTGTCCCTCTACAACAGCACCAAGGAGATACTGACAGAGCAGCAGAGCGAGGTCCAGACTGACATCTCCACGGAGCAGGAGGAGGAGGAATACTTCGCCAAGGTGCTGCACAAGTTCAACATGACAGGTGAGTACCAGCAATAAAATGGCAATACATCAGTCATGGGTGGTACACATGTGGATGCCCGTTGTCAAGGATAAGGGCGATTGCTGATGGTTTAACTACAGCACTAAGGGTGTCACGTAAAACTGTAATTTATGCATCTACATTTGAAGGCACTTTGCTCAAGACAAACCCACATGGAAGCAAAGATGCTGAACATGATTGCTTCCGTGTTGGAAAATTGTCGTTCCTCAGATCTTACAATAACAGTTGCTATAGTGGCAGGGGTGAGAAGGTGAGATGAAAAGGTGTAGGGTGTTCAAAAACAACATTTAACAATGAATTTTCTTTGACCCACTACAATTTTGCATAAAAAAGCCAGGGAACAATTGTTGAACATTTCACCTTTTCAGTGCATGTGCGCATATACATTTGGACAGAAAACATAGAACTTTAACATGCCAATCAGATTTGACTCCTTCCAACCATAACAAGAAACTATACCTCGCTGCATTGCTTCAGAAAATACCTAAAAAGATCATTTCATTATGTATGGTTCCTGGTTTTCAAATTCACATCAGTGTTGCTTTATTCAGCCCATCTATGTATCTCCACGAAACCTTGAGAATTACCTATTCAATTTTTTTGGAAGCCTTTTAAATCAGACTTTGCTTTTCTGAAGAGTGCCTTAAGGAGATCCACAGAAAGTACAAGTCATTATCTGTTTCCTGAACATCAAATTATGAAAGATGCTATAGTTGCATCCCAAATTTCAAATATAAGTATGAAAATGAGCACAACATGTTTCTAGCAGTTTGCTGGGATAGTCAAACTGAGACCAGGCCAATCAGTATTTGCCCAATCTCCTCCATAAATTCCCTAAACACGTGTACCCCTTCTGATCTCCACCCAACGTCTTCAGGCAGCTTGAGGAGTTCAGAGATCACAGGTGTTACGCGTTAGCAGGATGGTGTGTTGCATCTGGTCCCATTCTCCGTGTTGCTTTCGTTGTATCTATGGCATTTTTACTGCTTTATTAGCGCTGTTTGTTTGGCTGGCATGCCTGTGCTGTTTGTTCAGCTAAATGGTTTTCTGGCTTTAATTCTGCAACGACTCCCAAATTATTATGATAAACAGACATTTTTTTCCTTTCTCGGTTTGGTTTCTTTGGTCTATTGTTCTCTACATGCCTATACTTCTCACCCCATCAGGCAGGCATCCACACTATCCCTCTTTTATCCACCACTTCAAAAGAAAGTGGATGGACGCTGCTCAGGAGTGTGCAGTCCTGAAGGGAGAAGAAAGACACGTTAAAAACCAAGGGGCATGATTTTGTTCTGCTTAGATGAAAACTAAAAGAACAGGGGGAGGGAAATGGGATGAGGGACGACATGAAATGCACTCCTTCACCCTCACCCTGTCTGTTTCGTTTTCTTTACCCTCTCCTTCCTGGATTGGGGGTTTCCTGTAACTTGAACATCAGGTTCTCCTTTGCTTATCCTGTCACTTGTTCTCCATCATATCTCTTTCTCCTTCCCTGAGCATTTCCCATTTCACTCCCATATCTCTCTGCCAATAATTAGCCGTCTCCCCCTGCTGGGTTTCCTGAGCTTATTATCAGTGTGTTTGCAGCATGTTTTTGACGGGTCTGCTTGGCAGGAAGGAAAGCAGGCTGATGGCCACTGAGATCTTGAGTGACTCAGGTCCGGTGCAAGCGATGCCCATGGGGAACATGTGTTTCCTACCTCTGTGGAATGCCAGAGAACACCCAGCCACTGTCTAATGCTGCGTTCCATTTACATTGGAAGTCGGAGGTCGGAATGTCACATCCGAGTTGACTGCGCTCCAGTGGCAAAAGTAGGAAAAATATGGCCGCCTGCAGGAAAGTTGTTCGCCTTGTTTACAGCTTTAGCAGCAAACTTGGGTCAGCCATTGTTAGCAATACCGGTTGACAACAACGCTTTACTTCATATTTTGTGAATACATTACATTACATTACATTTGGCTGACGCTTTTATCCAAAGCGACTTACAATGAGTGCAATAAACCATAAAGATTCAAATGAAGGACAACAAGAAAAGTGCTGACATAATAATTTCAGACAAGCAAGACCATAGTAAGTGCCGGTGCATACTGTAAGTTAAACTCTTAGTGCTACTTTTGTTTAAAGTGGACCTATCATGCTTTAAACATATATTGTAGGGCCGTACCTATATAGAACATGTCTGTGAAGTTTTTTTTTCAAAATACCAAACAGATCATGCATTTTAGCCATGCCTCATTTCTCTCTATTTGCTCTTTTCCAGCCCTGTTTTTGCAACAGCTGATTCTGCTTTTGTGGCAGACTACAGCACCACTTACAGGCCTGGCATATGTACTACAGCGTCTCCAGCGCTTTCGAGCGGTCTCTCAGATAGGTGGAGAGTTGCCCATATAGGCGGAGCACCCCTTTTCTGACATCAGAAAAATTCAAATAATAATCAGCTCAAAGTTTCCAAGTAGGAAGTCTGACCTCAGGGGGCGTTCCAGATAAAATGTCACGACTGGGAACTCAGATACTCCCAATAACGCTCTAATAACCCTCAGGACGGCTTCTGAAAACATACTCTGGGAAATTCAAGTGCAGGAGCGTACGTGTGCAGGCCTAGCAAAAAGTGTTTTGCAATTATTTAAAAGTACATCACACAACAGGTTGTGGGAGCTTCTTCTCTGCATTTTACTTCTGTAAAAGATTGTGAGCAGAGCGTGTGGACAACAAGTTTTTACACATTATCCATCAGCATAGCCTATTCGTCACTTCAATTTGTGGTTCTATTTATTGGGCGAGTCACACTTTCCTGATACCCCAACACAGCCTAGGGAGATGCATATTTGTGTGCACCATTATGGTAATTAAGTGGTGAATTAAGCTAGATTCCTTCAGTAAATTAGCACATCCTTCCCTTAAAGCCCACACATATTCACCTCTCCCATTAGACGTGGTATGGGTCCAATGTTAATTTAGCTTGTTAGCAGAGAGACCATTTTTCCCCCTTATTTGGAAACATGCCTATTTGTGGTGTTCCAGAGTTAAATGGGTTCACTGCTCACTGAGAAATGTATAATATTCAACAGCAGATTAATACGCTGCTTCCATGCTACAATGAGAAGCAGCAACTGGGGTGCGTAAACAGTGTGAGGTGGGGGGAACATTGACAAGTGGGCCATTGGAGGGTGGAGCTGAACGTATGAAGGAGGCAGGTATTTAGCCTGCTGCTGGAATCTGGTGCCTCCCACTGGTAATTACAGAGCTGTCTCCCAACCTGTCACAACAGCTGTCCCCGGCTTACCTGTGGATAGGCCCTGATTCAACACACAAATCCCCCCCCACACCCATGTTAGTACGCAGGCTTGGGTGCTATCTATACCCCCATTGGGAAGAGCAAGGCCCTTTCTAAGCCGAGCGTGGAGAAGAAGTTGTACGCTTTGTCTCCTCCAAAGTCTTGTATTTGGATCAGATAAGCATTTAAGTGATAGGGAGAAGATGCGTCAAATGGAAAGTAGAAGTGAGGATAAAGAGTTGTTGGTAGTGCAGTCAAAATGTGGAGGACCTTTATTGGAAGTGACGTAATTTCCTGTTTCCCAAACGCTTCTCTTAACACATCTATCTCAGTTTACTTAAACTAAAAGGAGACGATTACTTTCCGTGCATGGTGTTGCTCCCTGCACCGTTCACAGCTCTTCTCACGGGTTGTGATGCTCTGTGTTTTTCATTCAAACGTTTTTTTGAAGACTCTCTGGGTGGGACCAGTATAAATGTAATTTAATTTCCCTTTGAACCCCATGACAGCTCTTTTCAGTTTCAGTTTGGTTTCCTACAAGTCGTGAAACACTACCTAAGCAACAACACAGATGGTGGTACTGGTTAATGATACACAAGCAGCCCTGACATGCAGAGGTGGATTAAGTACTCAGATCTTGTACTGAAGTAAAAGTAGAGTGAAAAAGTAGAGTGTAGGAATACTCTGTTACAAGTAAAACTCCTGCATTAAAAATGTTACTCAAGTAAAAGTACAAAAGTATCAGCATCAACATGTACTTAAAGTACCAAAAGTAAAAGTAGTCATTGTGCAGATTGGTCCATTTCAGAATAATATATATGATATGTTTTATAAACATTGATCATTAAAGTGTTATTAAAGCTGGTAAAGGTGAAGCTAGTTTTAATGACTTTGTATACTGCAGGGTAGCTTGTGAATTTACTCCAGGTGTAACTAAAGTCTGATTAAATAATACAAATAATAATAATACATTTTATTTATCAAGTGCTTTATCAGGTGCTCAAAGAAAATAAAACGTCCCCCCAGGTTCGGGTGTTGATTATACTTCATATCATTAATCCCAATCTGCAAAGTAACTAAAGGTACTAAATGAATGTGGTGGAGTAAAAGACGATTACACGATTTCCCGCTGAATTGTAGTGGGGTAAAAGTACAAAGAAAATCTAAATATTCGAGTCAAGTCACTTAATATTGTACACTACTTTGTTAAATCTACTGAGTTACTTTACACCATGGTGCCATGTAGGATCCTGGTACAGGCTGAT
Source organism: Notothenia coriiceps (assembly GCF_000735185.1). Taxonomy (NCBI): domain Eukaryota; kingdom Metazoa; phylum Chordata; class Actinopteri; order Perciformes; family Nototheniidae; genus Notothenia; species Notothenia coriiceps. The sequence goes on from NW_011355590.1 coordinate 10,770, forward strand.
CCTGTAGCAGGGCTTCCCTGTAGCTCCTGTCAGGTCCAAGAGTAATTCCCGGATTGGGAGCAGAGAACCCGGCTCTGGCAGGCTCAGGCAGAGTGGAAGCTAGCCTGGGCCAGCGCCATGCCCCGGCTTCATTGATACACATCTCCAATTTCTCCGCACCCCCACTCACTCACTCACACTCTTCCATTCCTCACCACTGTGAGTGATATTCATATGCATTCTTCACTTTGCCTGTTACAACTACCCCTCCCACACCTCCTTTCACTCTTGGGTCATCTTTCTTCCATCTTCCGATTATCTTTGCACGTCTCCGTCCGACTTAATCCTTTGCAATGTAACGCCGGTAGATTTATGGTGTTAAAGCCTTCAGTAGCTTGGCTCTGTTTTCTGGCAGCCCGTGCATGGGCAATGTTCCTGCTGTCATGGAATGGGGCAGGCTCAGGTATAAAACTTGCAAATATGGGCAGGAATAAACTAAGAAAACAAAATGCTCTTTATGGTCAACTTTGCAGCAGCTGGAATGGATGAATGATTGGCTGCAGTTTAAATTATTGAGTAACACTGAGAATTTGGCTACTCGATTTTATTCTCTGAAGAACCAGCACCTTACCGTGGTGGAGAGGTTTGTGTGCCCTGATGAACCTGGGGGTTGTGTTGTCTGGAACCTTGTGTTCCTGGTAGGGTCTCCCATGGCAAATTGGTCTCAGGCAAGGGGCCAGACTAAGATTGGTTCAAAGACCTCATGAAAGACGACACACGAAGTGAGGATACCCGGCCCGGAGGAAGCCCGGGGTCCCCTTCTGGATCCAGGCCCAGAAGGAGAACTCGTCAGCGAGAGTCTGGTGGCCGGGCTTGCCACGAAGCCCGGCCGGGCACAGCCCAAAAAGGCTACGTGGGCTACACCGCCGCTTCTCCGTCCCGCGGGCCCACCACCTACGGGAAACAGCGATGGGGCCAGAAGGGTGGCAGTGAAGGCAGAGGGTCTCGACAGACCCGGGCGACAGAAGCTGACTTTGGGGACGTGGAACGTCACCTCTCTGGGGGGGAAGGAGCCTGAGCTTGTGCGGAAGGTGGAGCGTTACCAGTTGGATCTGGTTGGGCTCACCTCTACGCACAGCGTCGGCTCTGGAACCTTACTTCTGGTTGGACTCCATTCTTCTCCGGAGTTGCCCAAGGTGTGAGGCGCCGGGCGGGTGTGGGGGTACTCACAAGCCCCCGGTTGGGTGCTTTTTTGTTGGAGTTTACCCCAGTGGACGAGGGGGTCACCCCCCTATGCCTGCGGGTT
>NW_011355591.1:0-4145 GCF_000735185.1 Notothenia coriiceps
CTCCCGATGAACATACAGATGCCATTCCAGACTTGGCCGATGCTGGTGCAGGGGGAAATCGTTTTGATGCACATGGTAACATTATGTGTAGATCTGATGCACTTAATCTTCTCAGATCTCTGAATGTCAAACAGAGAGAGATTTGTTATCAAGTTAGACAATGATGCATTGAAAAGGTAAATGGCAAGAACCCAAAACCCTTCAATGTGTTTGTTACAGGTGGTGCTGGGACTGGGAAATCGCACCTCATTAAAGCAATCCACTATGAAGCATCTAGGTTGCTGTCACAAGTTGCAAGTTCACCTGATAAAGTGTCTGTGTTGTTAACTGCCCCTACTGGCATTGCTGCTTATAGTTTAGGAGCCAGCACAATACATAGCACATTTTCTATAGGGTTGAATGTCAAACCTCCCTACACGCCGTTAGGAGAGGAAAGGGTCAGTACCTTACGTGCTGAATTGAGCGATCTGCAGATCCTGGTGATTGATGAGATTTCAATGATGAATCATAACTTGCTAGCCTATGTTCACGGTAGATTTAGGCAGATTAAGCGGATTAGTGATCACTCACCATTTGGAAAAGTCAGCGTCATAGCTGTCGGCGGCTTTTTCCAACTCAAGCCAGTTCAAGGCAAATCCTTGTATTTGGAGGACATGCTATGTGATTTCTGGACTGAAAAATTATCGATTACCCTTTTAAACACCATTGTACGTCAACAGGACAGTGTCTTTGCAGAACTTTTGAACAGGTTGTGTACACAAGCTAAGACCACGGCGCTCGTTGCCAGTGACATAGCTATCTTGAAAAAGTGTGAAACCGGGGAAAGCACTTCAGCGTTGCATATTTTTGCAACAAATGCACAAGTTAATGACCACAATATCAGACAGTTGTCAGCATCATGTCCAGAGAACCTTTGTGTGGAGGCACTGGATTACAGTTTTACAGATTGTGTCCCACAACACATTTGTGAGCTCTGTGGTTGGGAAATTCTCATCTCTGCTGGTGTACTGTGGCACATTTCAGTCTGGAGAGCAACCCATCGACCTATCTAAAGGAAGATAACTATTACAGTTACCCACAACGGTGGTAGGACAAGAACTTGTGCATCTTTTCCTCTTCACAAGTTGAGAGCCAAGAACTGATTGATTATTGATTGTTTTGATACTATGTTGAATATGTTATAACTATATGTGTATAGAAATAATGTGATAAGCTTTCTTTCATTTTATTTAAGAATCTGAAATAACATTTCAAATACAGAGTCCTGGTTCCCGAAATTAGAATATATAGCTTAGCTACTAAATTTAAAGTGGACCTATCATGCTATATTTGAATAATATAGTGTAGGACCATACCTATATAAGGCATATTTATACTTTTTATTTTTCAAAATACCAAACAGATCATGCATTTTAGCCATTCCTCATTTCGCTCAATTTAACACTGTCTTTGCATGGGCTGATTCTGTGAGAACAGCACCATCTACAGGCCTGGCATATGTACTACAGCCTCTCCAGCGCTTTCTAACAGCAATGTCTGTGGCTGTCTCCTCTGATTGGTGGAGTTGGCCCAATAGCCGTAGCGCCACTTCTGTGACGTCACAGAAGTGTTCAAATCTGGATCAGTCTGTATCAGATCTGTTGCAGCCCCTTTTTAAGAGATTTGGGTATGGAGGAAAAGAGAGAGGGTTGTGTTTTCTGACACTTGGTGAGTTCCCTGGAACAACGTACAAAAGTGCATTTTGCATGATAGGTCCCCTTTAAATAAAACCATTAGTTTATATTTAATAGGGATAGTTAAAACAGAAGTAATAACACTAAATGATATCAAAATAGTTATAAAATAAATAGGTACAAATAATTAAAGCCAGGATACTCTCAAATTCAAGGTAACTGAATATATATGTATATCAAATGTTTATCTGAAAGAAAGAGGGAATAAATATTATTATATAGCTTTCTTTACCTTTTCCAAAAAACGTCTGCTTTGTGTCTTTTCACCTTTGTTGCACAGTATCCATTTTCTCCTGAGCGACCTACAGATGTGCTGGTCCACACACTGAAATTTCCACATTTATATTAGAGAGGTTTGATCGAAACTGATTCGTATAAATAATTATGTGCTCAGCATTCACTTTTGGTGCATGTGTTACATATAGCTTGAGATTTCATTAAGCTTTATCTACCTATGACAACACATATTCAGTATGCACAGACACAGGATGCTTTTGTTGAATTCCTTTCTAGATGTCCATCATTACATACAAAAACATCACAAGGTCATTTAGTAACCATGAATTTAGGAGTGATTAATAAATCATGTTCCACAAAGAGTTTATTGCCATTGCCAAGTAGACATGAGATGAGTATCTGATGTTGAGAAAAAAATAGTTGAAGTTTTAAAAACTACATATAGTTGTTTAAATGTTTGTCTCCTTTTTGTGCATGTATTTGCAGCAATATGAGAACTGGCGTGAGAACCAGCCGGACAACTTCTTTGCTGGAGGAGAAGACTGCGTGGTGATGATCGCTCATGAGAACGGCAAATGGAACGACGTGCCATGCAATTACAATCTGCCCTACGTCTGCAAGAAGGGAACAGGTGAGAGCAACGGGCGGACGGAGGGAGAGGTGAGAGGAGCATGAAGTACGCTGAGACTTCAACAGCTGATTAAGATGGCTGACAGAGAGGTGAAGAGGCAGGATGTAAAACTGTAAAAAGGCTGCGAGGAGACATCGGATTTAAACAGTGAGACGGTGAGGAATCGGACAGAAGAGGCAGTGAGACGGAGAAAAAAGGGCAAAGGAGAACTAACCTCACTGTGCTGTCGGTTCTTTAGTCTGAAATCCTATAAGGGGAGTCGTGAGATGGATAATGAGAAAAAGATGACAGGATGTTCTTAAAGCCGTTTTTCATTTTTATCTGAAGGGGATTACAAGTGTTGCAGCCTATTTCTGAGACGACATGTTCCATGGACGGCTTCTGAACACCTTGGCTATAAAATACTTACCATTATACACAGCGCAACAGATTAGCACCATACCTCTTCAATCAGTCCACATGCTTCAGATGCACACTCATTACTGCTCTCCAGCTCAGCGCCCCTTCTTATATCTCTCATAATCCTGCAGCACGACTTTGAAAAGTTCTCCATGTTCTTCTCATCACGGCTTCATTTCCTCCGCCAAATGTTCTGTTTCACTAAGGTGAAGCACGTCTTGAGGCGGAACGTACTTTCTGCTCAGGAAACTTTAGCTCAGCAAAACCAGGGAACAAACGTTTCTATACGCTGCTACCTCGGCTTCATGTCCCCTGTTGGTCACCTCATGCTCCTCTGAGAGCCTGTTAAGCCCCTGTCACACTGTCCCGAAATTGACACCCGATGGACACACGATTAAGGAAATGTTCAAATTCGGCTCTGATCGTAACAACATCAGGCCATTCGTGAGGGCATCTTAAAGTCCTTATCTTGCGTAATTTACTGTAGCTGAAAGATCATAGAACTGTTTCAAAATGCATTAACTTGTTGGGTCTTATTCCAGTAACACGTGATATAGATCGAATATCGTTTCCTATTTGCTGTAAATCACTTGTTAATATCGGGAAAATGGGTCAAATTCAGAGGTATCCAGAAAAGTCTGGATTCAAACTTGCCGCTGCTTGGTGCTGTGTCGTGACGTCACGTGTGGTTCCGCGAATCCTGGTGAGTTCAGCCCGTCCCAGCATCACACAGTGTAGCATTGCTGGTATAGCCGCATGTCAACTTTGTGTATCAGTGTTTATCTCCGGGAGATAAACACTGATACACAAAGTTGACATGCGGCTATACCAGCAATGCTACACTGTGTGATGCTGGGACGGGCTGAACTCACCAGGATTCGCGGAACNTCGTTCACTCAAACGTCACTCTTAAACGACGTCTGTTAATGATGACATGTGCACAGCTGTATCCCCTCTCATCGGGCTTAACTGAATAACCCTTTAGAACCGGCCCGTTTCTGGTTAAATACTTATTTAAATGAATGAATCTTTCTCTTGTTAGTCAAGGAATTCAATGTATTTGGTCCTGCTTTTGTGTTCCGTTTTGGTGTAAAATGTAGCCTACATTTAAATAAAACTATAATTATATTAATGTGAAAACCTTT
>NW_011355591.1:4185-39340 GCF_000735185.1 Notothenia coriiceps
ACCTTCACATCTGGTCGATTGCAACAGAGGAAAACAGACAACTGGAAGATGAGTGGAAAAGCGTCACATAAATGTATAAGTGCTCACAGCTCCGTGGGAATTATTATGTGCAATTCATTTCTAAAAGGCTTTCACATTACTATAATTATATTTGTATTTAAATGTAGGCTACATTTTACAGCAAAACGGAACACAAAAGCAGGACCAACCATCATACATTGAATTCCTTGACTAACAAGAGAAAGATTCATTCATTTAAATAAGTATTTAACCAGAAACGGGCCGGTTCTAAAGGGTTATTCAGTTAAGCCCGATGAGAGGGGATACAGCTGTGCACATGTCATCATTAACAGACGTCGTTTAAGAGTGACGTTTGAGTGAACGAGGACATCCCAATTAATACCTGAGGACTCCTCTGTCCTCGCGTCACCTCCTCGTGTCTCTCGCTTGCATCTTACGGAGGTGGAGCTAAGATGCAAGGAAGGGACGCGAGTGAGGGATAGGAGGAGTCGAGGAGGGGTATTGGGATGAGGCTAGGGAGAAAGACCAGACAATACACAGGGAGGAAAACATGACAAGGAGAAAAGCAAAACACCCACTACCAGACACACAAAACTAAAAACGTGACACAACACAAGAATCGTGACAGTAGCCTATCCCAGCCATACCCTGGCGCCGCCACTGTGTGGGGACTCCATCCAACTCCAATACTCCTCCTCAGGGGCGCCGCCAGGGATTTTGGGGCCCATGAAAATATATTACATTGGGCCCCACCACCAGGCACAGGCAAAGGCCGCGCCAACCAAGCACAATGCTGTAACCACACCTCCAGAACCCAACCCACTCATTTATGCGTTAAATAACTCTACCTGTACAGGCTTGCATCTATCTTGTAGTCCAATACTAACTGCACAATATTTACTGACACTGAGCGGTGAAAATATAACACTGTGCAGACTGCAAATTCTACTGCAATATTCTGCTGCAGTAGAATTCACTATTTGATATAACACTAACATTCCTGACAATAGATCTCAATCGTCATCTTTTATGGTGTACATGCCTTTTTAATAACATTTTTGAATGGAACATTCAAAATAAATATAACTTAAATATACAAATTAAAATAAAGTGAACATTAACACCAATATTATCATTTATAAAATTCTATAACAAAAAAAATAACATAAGCAGCAGATTTTTTAATTAAATATACATACAAGAAAATAAGCGGGTATTAAAGTGTAAATGGACAACAAAACGGAAATGGAAGTGAAAAGGCCTGATGGTGGTGCTAAATCAGAGCCTGTTCTCAGTCTTTTTCTCATCATGCATCTTGTGTGTAGTGATCCAATATTGTTACCATAGCCTTGCCCTTTAACAGTTATCACGAGCCCTTGCTCAGCCTTACTCACCAAGAGCCCAGCGCCTAGCCTTCTTACAGGCAAAGTCACTGATCAAGTCCTTGAAGTCCAGCTTTCTAGCCAACTGGCTTTCAATGGACAGCATGGCAAGACTGCACAGCCTTATGGGGGGGCTGCTGAGCCTAGAGATGGATCTGTTGGTCCTGGCACCAGGGGGAGGGACAACTGATTTAGTATGAATAGCTGCTAAAAATGTACCTGCATTTATTAAATGTCAGCTAAAAGAGGAGTGAAATGAAAAACCTCAGCATTTTCTGGGAAGATATTAACAGCAGGCTACTTAATGTCAGCAAAACATTACAATTATTATTTACAATGGACTAAGCTTAGCTAACAGACTAATTTCCACCACTCATGGACCACACCCATCTTTTCTTTTGAAAAATTGGGTGACATGCTGTCGCTCTCTCTTGTCTTTCTCTCCTTTCATTTCTTTTTTGAAAGCCTGACTTTGTTAGTCGTTGAGACATCGTACACACGTAAGTACTAGCATCCCTCCTCACATGCTCTCATTCTCTGCCAGAAAGTGTGGTGTGGTGCCGCACAGCGTTTAGAGGCAGGACCAAACCATTACATGTAAATGTAGGGGGGTGTACAGAGGCTTTGGATAATTAACTTTTGGAAGAAAAAAAGTGAAATTAATCGTAAGTTTAGTGAGTACATTATCAATTTAACGTTATAGTAATGTTAATTGTTGATGATTGATGAAAGGTTACTTAAACATTTGTTCTTAATGTTCTAAAAATGTTTGGGGCCCCTGTCAGTCACGGGCCCCTAGAATCGTCCTAACTTTTTGGCGCCCCTGAGTGTAGCATCACGTTGTTTCTTGTTTTCAAAGTTGATATTGATTTTGGTCATTTGACTGCACCTGTTTAGAAGTTCTCCACAGTGAGTGTTTACAGGCTGCTGAGGATCACAGAACTCACAGCCTTCTCTATTGCTGCCCTTATTGTTAGGCGCTTTGGATAAGGGCGTCAGCTAAATGCCTAAATTGTAATTGTAAATGGTAGGCCTGCCCACATGTTAGCTCACTAGTCACAGCACTCTTAAAAGAAAGCAGTGCCGAGAGGCTGGCCGGGACGAGATCGAAACAGGCAGCCATTATAATCAGTCATTCAGCCTGTTGGAGGAGACATTCACTGTTTGTGGTTTGTTCTAAATTCAAAGGGAACCTCTGTGACCTGCTGGCTTTCACACCGGCCTTAAACCTCTCCGCTCTCCCTCCCTCTGCCTCCACCCTCTCGTCCATCTTTAACTGCAGTCCCTCGTTCTGTCAAAAGTCTCTGTTTTTCTCTCTCATTCTTTGTCCGTCTTTATTTTTTAAATCTCATTTAGAATTACCCTCTCTTCTTCTAAAGACAGACTTTTTCTTAGGTTACTTGAGATTGCTTATTGTCATTATCAATGTTTGTTTTCTTTATATGCAATATTGTTTCTGAGTTGTGCTTTGTCAAAGATTCAGCCGTATCATGATCAGTCTTCTGATTAATCTTTAATTCATCATCAGTCTCAATTGATAAGACTTCAAGCTTTTTGTTCTATTATTATTTTCCCAATGATAGTTTTGTTCTTATTTTTCTTGGGCGAAAGGTCCGACTTAATGAATCTTTCCTTTAACATTGCGATTCTTGTTTGTGTGTCTCCTTCTTATTTCTTATTGCATCGTGTAGCTTTGTAAAACCCTCTGAGATGGGATTCGATGTGTTCCCCTCTTTAAATTTAAACATGGACCGGGGTTATGTGAGGGGAATTGTGGGAGTGTGCATCGCATGAATGCTAACCAATGAATGACGCACAGAATAACATTCGCAGTATTTTAGGCGGAGCCATAGAAAAACCGTAACGATGAAGTTCTGACAAAATACGATTGCAGTATTTAAATCAGTATTTACTGAAGAGGGAAAACAGCTTTCAGTTACTTAACTCAGAAATGAACGTATATTTCAGGGATTGAAACATGTTTTAACTTAAGGCGATGATACATTATTGCGATTACTGCATCTTTTCTTCTGCCTTAATTCTATTCACAGACTCAGTGGAGGGGGGCAGGGACTTGAGGCTTTCCCAGCATGCATTAAGCCAACGAAAAGGAAACTCCAAAAGCAGGTTGCTAGTGCATCGTATGGTGAATATGGATAGACAAACAGTCGCACTCAGGGGCAACTTAGACGCTTCGATCCCCCCGACCTCTGTATGTTTGGGTTTTGGGAGAAAGCCCCGGTGAACACAGAGGGGTGGGGTCGTGCATACTCCACTCTCAAACTTGCTAAATGAGCTAACCACTGAGTCGCTGTGCTGCCCTGTATCATTACAGTCACACCCTGTCTCTGCTGTCTGTGCAGTGTGTGTCACATCCACAGCAGACTGCGGCTCTCTGCTCTCCACTGCTAATTATTTTTATTCTGGCATGTTGTTAGCTCTAGCAGGAAGGAGGAGGGGGAGAGATGTGGTGGAGAAAAAAATAGAAAGAGTGGAAGAGGAGAGAAGGAAAAGCACCTGGGAAATGAAGAAAGAGAGACACGGAGGAAGAGAGTTCTGTAATTACTCAAGTTTTGCATTGGTTCATAACTCAGACACACTGTAGAGGTACGTTGCTGAAGGATACCTGAATCTCTCCCTCCCCCCCGACCTGTCTGTGTCTTCCTCTCTACCTTTAAATAATGCAGGGGGAGATGGTTCTTACATACTGAGAAGGTGTCAGCAGACAGTTGTGGGGACGTCAGCAACGGTGCACCTTTACCAAAATGACACACACAGGAGCACACACATACACACACACACACACACACACACACACACACACACACACACACACACACACACACACACACACACACACGGTAGCACACACATCTGTCATCTCTGCTTAGTGCTGAGCTAAACTCTGCCACACTGAGTAAATAATAAGACAGGCTTAAGGTATGGTATTAAGGGCCCAAGAACGTCAAATTAGTGCAAATGCCACACAATTATACACAAATGTATGTAGAAAAACATATAGAAATTGCCATATGAATTCAAATCTACTGCATTGAAAACGAGGCCTTCACAGTTACATGCTTGCGTTTTTTGACAACTCACATGTTTAATGTTCAAACGAGTTTTGGTTAATGGCACCGATGAGTGACATTAATATAATATATAAAGAAATTAAACTTTAAAAATCCATAAGCAGTGCTTTATTAACTAAATGTTTTGATAAATAAAGCTGGCACGCATGCTGTGTTTAAAATGTGGTGAGTATTTCACAAAACTTAATATCATTGTAAAATGAATATATATAATTCTAAAGAACAGCATTAGTTAACTTATAATTGGATAATGATTGTATAATTGCCCTGACATTTTGATTAACCTGATTTAAATCTGCACTGTTTACAATGAAATAATCTACCCTTGTTGTTTTAAACAATATTTGAATTGTATAGCATTTATTTTTATTTTATTAGTAAGCATTTGACAGGATGAACGAGTAATTCATCATCCAAGTTGTACATCTTTATTTTAGTTTAAAAATCAAGAGATTATCCACTGTGCATCTTACAGTAGCTACATTTACTGTCAGTCTGAAGCATTCAGGAAGTCAATTTTCTTCCTTTAGATCTCAAAGGGGTTTGACATTTAAAACAACTCTCATCTGACCTGCTGTATGTAGAATTGAGTTAAAAATTACGAAAACTAATTTCAACCGCTTAATGTCATTGAGATCGGTATGTTTTACTTATGCTTCAACATATATCTAGTTTCATATTTACAGGGATTATGGCTACAGTGGTTTAAATAGACAGTGTGAATAGTTATTAATATTATTATGTGCTGTGAGACGGGTGTCAGAAATGATTGCATTTTTTTATTTTTGTTTGATTCAAAAGTATGAAATAAGAGTATTATGGTCATTTGTGACTGCAGGGTGAATGGGATACACATTTTTACTTGAGCTAATATACTATCATAATATGTCTGGATGCTGCCAAATAAAATAGAACAGCTTTTGTTTATATGTTGGAGTCATGGTCGGCCATTTGTTCATACCAAGCTATTCTGCCCACCTACTGTATAACTGCTAATGTAACCTCCAGTCGGCCATGTTTAACTGAGCCTGTTGTATACCTCTGTGTTTCAGATTCTCTCTGGGCCTCTTCTGTTTTATTTTCACTTCCAGTAACTGCCTTTTTCTTGGCAAATATACCCAGACCCTTTTTTTTGTCTGCCTGTCAACACTGGATCTGTTGCTACTTCAATAATCTCAACGTCAAATTTGTATTAGACAAACAATCTAATAATAGCCAGTGTGTTAGATAGATTGCTCGTGCCAGAATTTGGAGGCAGAGAGCTTTTTCATACTGTCACACTGTCTGGATCCTTTAATACTGTGCTAATGGAAAGACTGCCTATAACACAATTTGAACTTAATTTCATAAACAATAGACAACATATTGACTTTGTGTTACACTTGTGCACGCCTATTATGCACTCTCTTTGTGAGGCTGTTTAATTGCACTGTGACCTTGGAGTGACACAATGAAAAACATTAAGAAAGGCAAAGTCAGCATAAAATAATTTAATTCACCCCCACAGCTGTAACACTTCTTAAAGGGCAGTGCTGGAATTTGTTCTGTGTTTCTGTGATTAGGGCTGAGTATGAATACAATCTTTCATCATTTATGTTAATGTTATTATTAAGCGCACAATGCAGTGTTTTCAGAATTTAATTTGTTAATGGTTCCATGATCGGCACATATGGGGGTGTTTAACGTGTGGAACACGTAACCAATCACAAATCTACGACAGTAACACAGCGGAGAATAATGCGGTAGAATAGATTATTATATTATTAATACTAAGGGGATATTTCCCATATCATTTGAAAGGAGAATATCACCCACACGGCTTTGTACCCACAGCCAGGCGAGGCGGCCTTTATGCATAATTCATATTTCCATATCGTCATGGTGATCATGTGCGATGAGTGTTTGCTCTCACAGCAGGGGAGCTGGTTCATGGTGGTGATGGTAACGTGTGTATGTGTGTGTGTGAGGTGGGCTGCAGGAACGGTGTGTTAAGGGGGGGAGCAAGGTGTCAGAAGGGACAGAAAAGGGGGGGAAAAGTGTGACTGGTGAAAACACTGACTTTGTATTTGCCTTAATTATCTCGAAGCGGCCCGATTCCAGAGTTTTTTTCTAACATCAGTTATTTTTACACAGTGGAGATAGAAAGCAGGTACGGGATGGGGAGGCTTCGAAAACATCTCGTAAATAGCTTGTGACTCAGATTTATACTCGGAAAACCAAACACCTCTGACTGTGAGCCCCCAGGATTTTTAGCAGCCATATTAATTGATTGCAACCCACTGCTTTCTACTTTGATCCTAAAAAGTAATTTATTATTACAAATCCATCCAATATGAGCTTGTGAAACATTATGTTTAAAAGCCAAAATAGTAAGGCTTGTGAACAATTCAATCTTACCAAATATATTACACATTTATTTTTATCAAAAACAAACACTGGGTTAAACTATTTAATATAAAAACATGTGTTAACATACATTTATTATCATTTCGCCAAAGTTTTAAAATGGGATTCTTTACCAAAGCACACAAAATTAGATTTTTCTATCCTGATAAAACAAGAATGCTTCATATTTTTTCCATATATCTACATTCAACTCTATGAATCTGGTGAATTTGTTTATATTATCCTGGTTATTTTCTTTGCTCAAAAACATTTTCACAGGATGTTGCATTCCTAAATACAGATAGGAAATCAACTTGCTACATTCTAAGACCAAGGTCAATAACCAACTAAACAATGGCATGTGTTAAAAGACAAAAATTATAATGAATACATAAAAGAGGAAGCAGGAATAGTGGTGAGGTTTGACTTCTTGTTTGGTTTGTGGTGTTTCCCATCACAAACCACCGCATGACCTTTGATGCATAAAACCCCCATCACTTTCCTCGTGATTGTTGCTTGCTGACACTGTACAAAAATACAGAAACATTGAAGGAGTCATGCATAAAAAAACTGAAAGCCTTCAGTGACCTTCATATTTACATCCTGAGTCCTATGATCCACCGTTTAATTTAATAAAAATACACCAAAAGATAGCAGATAGTTTTTATTTCCAAATGTTTAAACTTTAGAAACTTAGTTTAATGTTTGGGTAAGTTTTCGTTTTGGTTTACGGGTGTTGAGGTTCAACATATTTTTATATTGAGTGTTGGGAAACCGTAGCGATTTCAATCCAAAGAGTTGATGGGCAAAAAGTGAAAAAACTAATCCTCCTGCTCTCAATATCCGCCTTTTAGCAATGCAGCTTTAATGCAGCCAGACTATAAAGTAAAATGATATTCGTAAACAAATAAAAACAGGTGTTCATCATCAGATTAACATTATGTTATTCTCACTATTTTATTGTTTTTTACTCTTCATCCCCCCACCCCTCTCCATCCTGGATGAACTTGAATCGATTCGATCGCTGCTCTGACTGAATTCTATTGAGAAGCTTCCCTATACACCCACACACACACACACACACACACACACACACACACACACACACACACACACACACTCACATCTCATGCTCAATCTTGATATTCCACTCTCCCAGTGGACAGGATGGACTGGAATTAATTATGGACACACACAAAACCACAAACAAAAACAAAAGCAATAGCACAAGAAAATACACACATTCACTCTGTGTGTGTGTGTGTGTGTGTGTGTGTGTGTGTGTGTGTGTGTGTGTGTGTGTGTGTGTGTGCGTGTGCGTGTGCGTGTGTGTGTGCGTGTGCGTGTGCGTGTGCGTGCTGTTTATATGCCGCGGAGGAGTATGAAGTTGCTCATGCTTAGTATTCCCTTGGTGTCTTGAAAGATATTGCAAGGTGTGTGTGTGTGTGTGTGTGTGTGTGTGTGTGTGTGTGTGTGTGTGTGTGTGTGTGTGTGTGTGTGTGTGTGTGTGTAGGCTTGAATTCAGAATGGTATTGATTAAACACAGCAGGGGGTGAGTGTGTGAGCGCTGCAGATAGCTCACTCACCTGCCACTCTGCAGACACACACACCAAACACACACAAACATCAAACTGTCCGCTGGCTTCATTAGAAACAGGCAGCCTGGCTTTCGATATGATGAATCAAAATAAATCAAGGAATTTGGATTCAGCTTTGAGGTTCAAAATATCAACTTTGTATTTAAAATGTGTTTACGAACCATTCTGTCCGTCTGATTGGCCGTACTGCCGCGTTTGACCGGTAAACGTTGACAAAGAGCATGTTTCCGTTCGGACAATCAATAGTCAATACATCCTAGGAAGGGTCCATGAGCAAGGCATTGAAAGAAAGCTTACTTAGCTGTTGTTTTTTGAGATTTTGTTTTTCAAATCTAGAAGTTCCCAGTTATAATGATGGGTTTTGGGGTATGAACGTTGATCTTATTGGAGATAAAAGGTTTTTAGCCAACAGCAACTGTTCTCTAACCTCATCCAAGTGTAAGAATATGCAGCCAACCATGCAGGCAGGAAGAATTGCATGTGATCATGTGTTAATTTTTGCTGCACGGTTCTCTTTGTTGTTATTCCTTTCTAATGATTGAGTGTTAGCTAGCTGCTAAACTTGCACTTACATTTTTGAAATATAAGGGATAATGTAGCGAGGCAGTGATTAATTCAAATCTGCACTTTGATATGACCCTACATAAACCCTTGATCCTCCTTAGCAACAATCTGTTTTCCTTAGCAGCGGTCTGTTAGCGAAAATTCACAACCTCTAGATCTCCATATTGAACAATCAGAATTGACTATTCAACTGAGCCATCTAAAAAGACAAAATAACTGTTTGAACACATTCTGAAATATGTGTCCAAGAATAATTGTTAACATAGTTGTTATCTTTGTTGATATAGGGTATAATTTTATTTTTATAACTTTTTTTGTACTTAACTTTGAATGTTGCTATTTAAAATCTACCACAAACCATGGAAGTCTAAACACACAACAGCAGATGTTCTCCCTTTTTATAACTTGATTCTGTTACTGTGAGTGTAAGTAGTAGTTTAACTCACTTGACAGTCAACATTAGTGGATTTATTTCAATGTGTGCATCCCATGTCAACACATGTTTTCAATTTATGATGCAGAGAGATTTCTAAGCCCGCCAAAAAAACACCACATATATCCCTTGCTTGTAAGTACACCACAAGGCGGACGTAAATGCCTCTTCTCAGCGGGGAGCTTGTATTTATGGTAAATCTGACATGACACAAATACAGAATGTGACTTCATGTCAGAAGTTGAGGAAACGTGTTGGTTACGTCTGTCCAACCCTGCACGGAGCAAACTGGTGATTGATTCCTTTCATCTTAGTGTTTCAGCCGCCTGCATTTTCGGGCTAGGACTTAGGAATAGTTTAAGTAGCCTTACATCGCACAGTTGGAGGAATAATGGATAGATTAACAGTTCTGTTGACATGTGAACATGAACAGGGTCTTGTATAGTTTCAAGAAAGACACCATGTGATCTAACCTATGATGTCACTGTGAAAAGCCTTTACTCTTGCATTCATAGTAAATAAGGCATCATGTTTGTCCACAAATGTGTGCATTGTAAAGAAACCTAAGACCACTTCAAATGTATTACATGACAAAACAGTAAAACATACATGATACAGAACTCATATTCCTTTTATTCTGATTAACGTAATAATGCCTGTGTTCTCTGTCGAGTATCAGGTTTCTCATCATAGCATTATTTACGTATGCACATTAATACTTACTTTGCCTTTTCTCTCCACTTCCTCCTGTTCTATATCTCATCTTTGTCTCATTCATTTGCTTTTATTTCCCTGCATGTCTTCTCTCATCTAACATCCTCATATGCTCTCACATACCTCTCCTCTCCACAGGCCCTAGCTTATGGCATGTAGTTCATCCTCTGCTTCAGGAAGGTGAAACATCCTAACAATTAAACAGTCCTGCAAGGGAAAGCTATTTTGGTGTCAACCCCTGTTGTCATTCTGTGTGTCTCTCATACGTTCACTATTTCTCCTCAATTGTAACAAGGGATCTCACTCCCTTTGTCTTCTGGGAACATAAGCCACATGAAGCTAATTCTCCATGGTTAAGGCAGGCAAACAGGTCATAGTTAAATGGGGAGAAGTGCTGTTGGATCTGTGGCTGAACTCAAGCCCAGTGTTGGATTCTGTGGACTATACTAAAGGAGAGTTTCTATATGGCTTTTATCTCACATTAATACCATGTCATGTATCTCTCTACTAAGGTTCCCATAAAATAAGTGTAATGTCCAGGTAGTGACTGTTGCTATCAAAGTGGCCTTCGATGGACTTTATTTTCCTGACAAAATGCATTATCTGCTATTATCCTACTTACAATAATGATGGTGGTTATTTTGTTTATGGATATTTTACGTTTCACACGAAAATTGCGAAGCCCATTTTCCTTACAGTTTTTCTCAATCGCTAAACCCACTATTTAGAATCAAAATTCCTTTCATCAAACCAACAGCACAGCCATCGAAACAGAAAACCATTTCTCTACAACAGTATACCATTTCTCATTGATATCACACAAAATGCAGATGCTAAGCAGTGTTTTGCAAAACAGATCACACAATTCTCTAACTGAAGTTACAATTCTCTACACAAAGATCAAAAATCTGTTGTGTAACTCATGTCTACAAAACAACAAATAATCTTCTCACAGTGGATAACACTTCCTCATAAACTTAGACCATAGCTACACTAATTGACACTTGATGTGCAAAATATTAACACTTGTTATCAGTCAATCACCCCATTGAAAAAGGTAACTCCATGGAATGTACTGTATACCTTACAGTAATGATGTTACATTGAAAACATTTACATGATAGAATTTGCATGACTGTACTTAAAATATTTTTTTAAATGGTGCCGGTAAAGCTATAATAGTGTTGATATGACTTGCATAGGTCTTTGAGATGTTCATATGGAGAGGATTAGCTATAGCTGATACAACATTTTTACAGTCAGTAATTGTGGTCTTTTCCTTTTTGCACATTGAGAAATGTTTTTTTTTGTATTGGGGTGAATTGAGTACTTCACTTCCATGTAAATGAATTGCTCAACAGCTGACCATCAATGAATTTCCCTATAGTATTGTAATTAGTGAGAATCCTATAAAAGACCTCCTCACTTCAGTAGATGTTGTGTAACAAAATGGCTGATCGAGTAGGTAGAGGAGCTCTGAGAGGAGAAGGAACCTGGTTGTTCAGCGAGGAAGAGGGAGGGCTGATGTTCAGAGAGGAAGAGGGAAGCTGATGTCAGAGAGGAAGAGGGGAACCCTCATGTTCAGAGAGGAAAGGGAGGGGCTGTACGTATGCGTGGTGGAAGAGTTGAAAGGGGACCAATGCCGAGTTTCGGGACAACACCCGTGCACTATTGGTAGGACCACGTCATAAACCATTGCGCCTGTCCCTCAGTGAGGCTGGCCCAAAGGGTTCAGCCCAATATACCGAGATCAACAGTGGCATCCATTATTAGGATCTTCAGCCACGAAAATAGGTAGCCTACTTGTAACCCTTTTTTATCAGCACTTCATGCATTTCGTATTTTGATGCTAGGGGTTTCGATCACTGTTTTTATTTTTTTACATTGTATCTATAAACATTCTCATAAGTATTATTGATAGATATCTGAAAAGAGCACCTCCGCCTCTGGGTGGCAGCCAACGAAAAGGGTCCTTTTACTCCAGGACCAAGGTTCTGCCCATTGTTGATATGGTTGTGGTCCCACATGAAATCCGCTTAGGGAGATTCTTATGGCCCAGGAATAAATGCTAGACCAGGATGTCTTCAGTAACATTCTAGTTTTTTCTCATAAGTGTTGCGTATACCATGATCCGGTTGAATGTAGCACACCTTCGAATGAAACGTTTTATAATATTGGTTCTCTTGAGTGATCTGTCTAACTCTGACCGCTCGCTCGGTATGTATATGGCCATCCGGTTATGTTACAATGGTAAGGACTCATCACTACTGATGGCTTTGCCTATATTTTAGTATGTCTGGACTGTCTGTACAGTACATGTAAAACGGTCCTCTGTTTGTGTCAATGTGTCTTCTTATGCGTTATCTGTTGGTGGTTGCTGTTAAATGGCAATGCTTATATCTCTCTATATGTGGATGATGATTGATAGGTCTTCATCCTCTCTCATCGATGTGTCGTGGGTTTATTTGAACTTACTTTGGGCATATATATATTGTATTTTGTGTTTGTTTGTTTTCAGGTTTTATGTGGGTATGGAAACATTCAACATGTGTGTTGTCTGGCTTTTATATCTTATCACCATAAGGGTCGCTCATCATCTCTTTTTATGTGAGCATTTTAATCACTCAACGTGTTCCTTGCTGCTTCCTGTGTTATTTGTCCTGTATATTGACGGAACTTGTGTGTCTATCCCTAGTTATTTTAAAAAGATGGATCAAGTGGGGGTTTCTATACGTGTTGTCATATGGGACAATGTGCATTCCACCACTCTCGTGAGTGGCATGTTCGGTGTACATCACATTGGCCATGGATGTTCTCTCCTCTACTTCCCCAGTTTCTAAATCCCCATTGAGGAGTTCCTTCTTCTTGCCTGGACTGATGGTTCAAGGTTTATGACCGCAGTTCATCCTCATGACACGGAAATGCGCCCTTTTGGACGCAAGAATGCTGGCTGTCGTGGATCATCTCTGCGGAATCTCTTTGTCGGAGGGTGGCGGTGTCGACACGCGAAGGAGATATTTCCCACGCTGCCTTGCAAGGGAAGACATACGCTGTGAGTGTAGATTGAGGCTATGTGGCTCAGACAGCGCCAAAGAGGCAGATCGTAAGTTTATAGATCTTTTCATTCTCTGCTTTACTGCTGATTTACATCATATTACCCATGTATTTTTTTGCGCAGTCGTATTGCGTATTCGTCTTTTGTTTGGCTGTGTACGTGCTCTTCTGGAAAATGAGACAGATACAAAGGCATATTACAGGTGAATNGTTATTATGGTGACCGGAGTTTCAGTTATGAAAACACATTTGTCTCATTAGAGGACAATTTGTTCTGTTTCGATCGACTTATTCTTTTTTGTGACCAGTATTTTCAGTTTTGGTCATGTAAGTGCATTTTGCAAAAGATATTCAGAGTTATGGCAAGTGTGTTTCTGTTTAGATGGCTATGCTCTTGTTTTGAAGAAATGAATTTAGATTCTAAAAAGTGGGTTTAGCGATTGAGAAAAACTGTAATACAAGTCTGTAGTTTATGGAGAAGTCTGCATATCGGAACATGTTTGTGTCCTTGTCTGTCTGTCTGTCCCATTTTTTCTTTCTTCCTCCTCCCTCTCCTGCTCTCCATCTCTCTCCTTCTCTCTTTCCACACTACTGGGTTTTAATCACTGCTGTAATTGGCAACTCCCCGCTGTGCATGTACTCATACACACAGACACACACAAACATACGCACGCTCTGCCTAGCTGCAGCAAATCCCTCTGGCAATGTATATGAGTGTGTGTGTGTGTGTGTGTGTGTGTGTGTGTGTGTGTGTGTGTGTGTGTGTGTGTGTGTGTGTGTGTTGTGGGGGCAGGAGAGAGAGATATGGAGAGATAAGGATAATGAAAGAGGGAGAGTTTCAGAACTGCAGGCCAACAGCAACTCAACAATCTGTCTGCTGTGAAGCACTGTGAGGAAGTGGAGCTGTGCAGCCAAATTGTAATTATCTGATAGAAAAAAAAACATGGCTCAAGATTTAAAACAAAACAAAACATTGTGTTGGAGTTACTGAAGAACCTGATGCTGCCTCAGCTCACTCAAATTAATAATTAGCCTTGTCATAATGAAAATATGCCACATACTGTTCATATCGGAACAGATACTAATGATGGACGGTGCTGGATGCTATGCAGATCGTGAAGCACCTCAATTTCTGATATCAGGAGATATAGGAAAAAACATACATTACTAGATCACTATGAGGGCAGCAACCTATTAAATATTACCTCATGAATAATAGATTATGGGGAGTAGAGTTTCTCATGAGTTTGCTTGCACCAAATAAACTGTTCAAAGACTAATATTACATTGGAGTATTTAATAGTTTGCACTTTAAGCCTCAGTGAACATAATAACTTTCTTCTATTAGCTTATGGAAATAATAAGCTGCTCCTAAAATCAAAAGAGATCAGACCTTGATATAACAAAGTAATAGCTCCTACACATGGAACTTAGATTCTGGTTTGCTTTTCATGGCTTGCAAAATATACATTTTTAATCAGCCAAAGATGTATAGACCAAGGTGGTTTAAGAGCACTTGTGATGATATTGAAAAAAATACATATAATGCCTTTACCGAGTCCCTATTGTGGCCTCATTATTGGATGAAATGTTAAAGAACTAAACCTAAAGAAACATCCAATGTGGTATACATTATCGGAGAACACTGACTATTTGAATTCATAACAAAAGCAATATACTGGATACTGATCATATTTGATTTTGATTATAAAATTTCATGTTTTCTCCTAGCAGAGGTGCATGTTTTGGAACGGATGTGATCCACCCTGGCTTGTTCTTTTCGAGTCCTCTTGTGTCTTGTATACAAACATTTCCCAATTTGGGATCAATAAAGTACCTCTTATCTTATTATCTTATCTCTTATATTCTGAACTGGCAATAATGCTACATTGAAAACACAGACGTTAAGTGAGTTTCCATTGATAGCTTTAATCATTTAGATGGGAAACTGAACCATTAGAGGAGAGATGGCATCTCTGTTTTAGACGTTGTTGAATAAAACACAACACAAGCAGCTGCTATAAACTTCCTCACAAATGCCAAGAGCCTGATCATTGCAGAGAGAGAAAAAATTACATGAAGAGTGAAAAAGGAGTTTTTAGAAAAACGTTGGGGCAAGGACAGGTACAGGGATGGAAACAATAACAGGAGAACCTGTACAATATGTAATCCAATGCAAAACAAGATTTCTCACAAAATAAAATCCAAGCCTGTGAATTTTATGAACAATTCCTCTGATGTGACTGTGTCAAAGAAGCTTTAATTAATGATGTTGAAGCTGTACTTTGTCGTGCTGTTGCAAGTTGTGTGTTGGAATAAAGTCCATATTCCCAGACTTCATATCACCACAAATCAGTCAATTCTGACAGAAATACAGAAATGAGCCTTTAATGACAAAGGGGCTGATACTTTATAAACTTAATGGCAACTCAAATGAAAGAACATCAGAAGACAAACACAGTGAATGTTTTCACTGAGAAGACCGAGCAGAAGGAGCACGTTTCACCAATGAAAAGAGTTAGTTGGACTGGTGCTGAATACATTGGGGCTCTTTGGTCCAGCAGTTGCCACCTCTGTGAGAACCATGTGACAATGGCCATGCTAAACCCGATGCTAAAGAATCCCGGCTTTATGGTTCTCATGGCACATATGCCGCAAAAAGGAAAGTTTCATGCTTGTGTGTGTGTGTGTGTGTGTGTGTGTGTGTGTGTGTGTGTGTGTGTGTGTGTGTGTGTGTGTGTGTGTGTGTGTGTGTGTGTGTGTGTGTGTGTGTGTGTGTGTGTGTGTGTGTGTGTGTGTGTGTGAGAGAGTGTCTTTTATGTGGGTCACCCCACCATGTCTAATGGCCCCTTGCTGCGTGCAGCGTCCTGCGCTGAGCTGCTCCCTGCTGTCACACTCACACACAAAAACAAACGCATACACACAGCGGGGGAGATTTTGGGGTGTCCCTCACCCTAATACCCTCCACAATACACCACCAGTGCATCTGTTGCTCCTGTTCTCAAAGTTGAAAGTTGACCAGTGTAGTGCAAGCATGTCTCTAGTCTCTCTCTTTCCTCCTCACCTCCTCTCTCTGTCTACTTTGTACTACTTTCTAATTTCATCCCACTCCAAAGATGGGTGACTATTTTTACCATCTTTCCCTGCCTTTAGATTTATTTATTTTAAATTGACAGGAATTTAAGGATAAGCTGATATCCTATTCTTTGTGTTCTGTCTGTGTGAAATAGTGAAGGATTGGCCCTCTGCATGCCTCCATCACACAGACAGAGCCCACCAAACTGCTAGCAGACTTCAAACAGGTGAGCATCTGCACCACACACATTTCAAATTATTATTAATAATTAATAAGACTATGTATGTAGTATGTATGTATGTAGAGTATGTATACTTTCCTAGGAATCAGCTTTTGCATCATAGTAAAATGTTTTTTAAGATTTATATTATTGTGTGTGAAATACTTTGCTGGAATGGGAAAGTATCAGTATATTTACTCGTTAGCATTATTGGTTAGAAGCTAACACCAATCAAGCTAAGGATATCATGGTATCATCAGGTGTTTGTAGCCAGATTGTGTGAAGGAATACTTCACCCTCAAAAATAATGCTTGTATTTTCTTCATACGTGTAATATATGTGTATCTATAACTAATATTGTATGAAAATGATATGAAGTGTTGGATGGAGGCAGGTTTTGTATACATTTCTAAATGTATTCTGTCTGAATGTGTGTTGTTTCCCTAAGAAGAAACCAGTATTTTTATTTTCTTCTGTGTGTGTCTAGTCGGTAACCACACAGAAGGCAAGAAAAAAAGATCTGCATTCAAATTTGAGCACTTCAATTTTATTTACAAACCAGAATTGTTGAATAGTAGGAGAGGATAGGAAAGGACAGGAGGGGGATGGATGAAGTTCTGAGTGAGGAACGGAATCAGAATCAGAAACAAGTTCATTACCAGGTAGGTTAACGCATACGAGGAATCTTACTTGGTGTTGTGTTGCATACATGGAATAAAACAAAGATTAAAAACACAGAACGGGGAAGGAAAGAGGAGCGAACAGTGAGATGCAAAAATACAAATTCTGATTACTACAGTGAGAACCTGCCCATCCCCACTGTACACCTGAAACACACACACACAAACACAAGCAAGTCAACATAATGCATGAAGTAAACATACATTCATATAGAATAAGTGCAATGAACATTCATGTAAACAAACTTGATGCATCTCGAACAAGAAAATCACATGGAGCATCTGTACATGTGCTTGCAAACACACTCCAAAATGTAACATGCAGATGCACTTTGATCTATAAAGCATGGATAAACACACACACACACACACACACACACACACACACACACACACACACACACACACACACACACACACACACACACACACACAGTCTACATCTCAGCCACGGAGAAGCCAGCTACGTCAGTTTATTTTCACACTGCGGTAGTGTCTCTTTGTCTGCCTGTCGGCCAGCCAGCTGTAAAATGGAGGGCGAGAAATATGCTGTACGGACAGCTTCATAAGACAGAAGACAGGGCTTTGTCATTTTTTGTTTCGATACTCCATTCTTAAATATCGATTCCTGTCACACCATAATTTTACTCTGGCGTTTGGTGTTGTTTAGTTTTTTTGCGTCTGATTTTCGGTACACCAGATAGAAGAAGGGTGGGTGTGCGCATTGATTACACTTACTTACTTCTCCTGCTTTCACAGCTAAGTATGCTGTGTATGTGAGATCTGTGTCCATATGTGTCCACATAAACATGCTAACACATACCTGGTGTGTGTTCAAATGTTTTGCGCTCACATTGATGGGGGATGGCGACCTTCTGTCCACCTGTCCACAGCATCAGCTGTTGTTTGTGTTGCCACACACACACACACACACACACACACACACACACACACACACACACACACACACACACACACACACACACACACACACACACACACACACACAGAAACACACACGTGCACGCACACACACACGTGCACGCACACACGCACACACACACACACACACGTGCACGCACACACACACGTGCACGCACACACGCACACACACACACACACACACACACACACACACACACACACACACACAGAGTGGGGGTAATTTGTTCCAATCCAGGATTGGAACAAATTACCCCCACTCTGTGTGTGTGTGTGTGTGTGTGTGTGTGTGTGTGTGTGTGTGTGTGTGCGTGTGTGCGTGCACGTGTGTGTGTGNAATATGGCAACTAATGGTGTTTCTCCTTGCTTGGATGTGATGCTCGGTAAATAACACGCCACAGTGTATTTTCCTTTGCTTCTGAGATCCTGAGTCTTACAACCTGATAAAGTTCTTGCTTGTTTAAAGCCGTCTGATTGCAACTGCTGCTGCTTCTTTCACCTGTTTGCTCCCCCTCTGCAAACATCCCAATGCTAGATTGTAATCATAACTGTAGAAATCAATAATGTATCTTCAGTGCATGAGAATCCTTCACTTTGTAGCCCAGGAAAGATTAAAACCACCATCTATTTGTTTCTTTAACTGTTGATCCTAGAGTGTAAATAATCCCACTGAACATGGGACTTTCCCCCCGTTTCTGAATGTCCTTTTATTGATTAAAGTACACGTAATAATGTTTTACAAAGACAGATATTATAAACACAACAGAGAGAAGTGGTTATTAATACCCCAGCCGCGGTGTGCTTATTTCAGCGAACCAAACGAAATGAAAAATTCACTCAATTAGTTTTTTTAATATCACGGGCCAAGAGCCTACATTACCAATACAGTTCCAGCCAGATACCTTGTATGCGTCTTCTCTGTGTGTACGTGAGTGTTGTGAGGCGTCGTCACATTGATGGAGCTGACTTGCTCCTGAAATAGCAAACAGCACACCGACATCTCTTAGGTATTGAACTTGTTTTTCAACTTTTGTTTCTTCAACCGGGACGCTTTAAAGTTAGATTCTCCACAACCTCATTGACCTCCTGGACAAATTACACTTTAGCTTCTACTTTCAATTAAGCTTTATTTACAAGTGACGTAATATGATAGGAGTGGAGGTTGTGACGTGTTTTCTCAGACTACAAAAGCCTCCCAAACTGTATCACTAGCCTTAGCAGAACAAATGAACAAACACCTATTTAAATACCCCCCCCCCCCTCCACAGCCTTTTGTTGTTGTTGTGAGGAACGCTTGATTATGCACATTGTAATGATTTCCATGTATATTGAAAGAGCAGCTGGAGTGCAAAATCCACCAAGAATCTCCAGCGTTCAGAATAAAAAAATGCCGTTGCTCTGCTTCTGTACCGCGGCCCCGACAGCTCTCTGGTAAAGAAACCAGCTGTGACCACTCTTCTTGGTTCGATCTCGTCTTGATCAAAACCCCTGGCTTTGATGTAGACACTTTAGTCACCGTCTGCTCACGGCGAACCTACACTCCTACAGCCGTGGTCGCCATTAAAATCCAGAGACTCCCATTTGGATTCCAAGTATAGGGTATCATTCGCTAAGATATTTAGCATTTTTCCTTATCCCCCCCCGCCTCCTTCCCCTTCCTCCACATCTTTGCAGCTGTGTACACTTAAAAGGATCTGCAAATGTGTCATTTTGCACACCAGACACAAACAGAGGTGGGTTTTTATATTGTGCATGACTGAGTCCTGGGGGTGGAAGCTCCAGAGATAACTCATAGCGGGAAGACTTAAACAGATGACACAATAGAAATTAAATATGTCTGCTCCACTAGACCTGTAGACTCTTCTGGGAGTTGGGGGGGGCGGTTAACATTATACAGCATGCTTGTAGCCAATTTCCATGTGCATAACAGTGTAGTGCGGTCATCTGATCAGCCATGCCTGGACGCCATTCGTCCCTGTCTATTACTCTGACAGACTATGATGTGACCACACCGGTTATTTAGATTTACTACTACTAGAGTTATATTTTGTGTTTTTTCGCAATATCTACAAGTTCTATATTGCTTCAAAGATGTCCAACAAGGCAAGAAACATCCAGACGATCAGACAAGTCGTAAACAGTCCTCCAGATTCTCCAGACCACTTTATTAGAAGGTAAAACTGAGTGCGAGTACAAGTAGGTCAAAGTTGAACAAGCTAGTCAGGAAGTTTATAAACTCTTGACTGTTTATGACAGATCCTACGGGTAGTGATTTCCCAATTTATTTTCCCACTCTGCTCCAAATTAGATTTTCCAACCAAAGGGTTTTCTGATAACTGACATTGTTGACATAAAGAGGAAACCGTACTTTTCAGCGTGAAAGTCAACGAACTGGGTAAACATCAGAGCAGGCTAAGCGTTCTTCCATGTGCAGAATCGCCCTTTTGACCTCTCCTGATTTGTTTGGAGCACACAGACTATTTGACTGATAAACTATTCATGGTGGTGCAGGATTTCTCAAGCCTTTTATTTGCCCACATGCAGGCCAGACTGGATATTGGTACGTTAAGAAGTCGGGCAAGACAAAGAAAAGGGAACAAATAATGGATGGACAAAGTCGCAGGCAGAGGGGTTGGTTCTGGTTCCTGTGGAAGCTCTCTCAGGGTTACTTCCTAACCTCTGTCTAGACGGAGTAACAGTCCCAGAGTGTCATCTGGAATATATGTGTTCGCCACACAGCATCTAATTGGGATTTTAGTGCAGAATATAAAGATTTCTTCACTTGATTGCAGAAAATACTTCCACAGTTGCTCATTCCTGACGCACTGGATCACTGGTTCCATCTGGAAATCTTTTAGGAAACTGTAATATTTGTAGCCTGCCTGTTGAATTATTCATGTTGGAAATCTGCGCTTTCTGCTGTGTGTGTTATCTTAAACTGTTTAGTTATGAAATAGATGTTAAGACCAAGTCCCAGCACTGAAACCGTAATCTCCATGTCAACTTCTGAGGAGAGCGTTCTGTTAGAGGAGACTCCCCGAGGCGGGCGTTCAAAGTGTTCCCCCTCTTGAAGGCGATATGAAACAATAACAAATCAAGACACCCGAGAAGCGAACAAAGTTCCCATGGCCGATAGCACTTGTCACACTTAACCTCGTTGTCCTGACAAATTTTCCCTGACAGTGTTGTCAAACAGCATGTGGGAGCTTCCCATGCTCTGAAACATGTCTCTTTCACTTCTGTGCAGTTGGCATGGCATTAACAGGCGGCCATGTAAAAGCCCCGCAGGATGAGAGGTTGTTTGGAGGTCAGTTTGGAAACCTACGGAGCCGAAGGGCGCCAACCATCTCTGGGAAAGTGGTACAATAGAAGCCTTGGTCGTTTCAGAGGCGAGACAATGGGCCCAATTGTCACTCACCTTTGACCCACGGTACATTTAGCAGCAACCGTTTGACCCCCAAGTTAATCATGTTGATAATGTCTTCTTTCACACAGAGGCACATTCCTGGGCTTGTTTAAATCGGTGTACAAGTCTCACTCTGGTTTTTTTACAATCATGTACTCTGGAATCATGGGAAATGCACCTGACATACCAAACGTTCTGTTTTCATATCAGCACTTGTTGGACTTCATAACGCTCTGTAGAGAAATCAACAATTTGGGCAACACTGAAGAAAAGCTGTGACCTATGTAGAGGTTGGATATACTATGGATTTATGATGAAATATACTTTATTTTATTCCCTCTTGCTCTTACCATGGTTTACAAAAAAGAACCATTGAGGCTATCATTTGAGTTTGACCCTGAAACACCCTATGTATGTCAGTATGTGCCTCCCCAAGAAGTCTAAAGATCAATCTGAAGGATCATGAGATAATTATTCAGAACATTACGTTTATTCTGATTCTTCTTTCTGTTGGAACATTGTTTGAACTCTTTGACTGAAACGAAACATGTATTTCTCCTAGAAAAAATGTGAACAATAATAACCACTCTCTGATCCTTGGCACACATTCTTTCACAATATTTTCAAAGTTCAGTTTGCTCACAATTGGGCCACTACCCTCCACCGCCATCCAAACCAACAGCCTCGTTAATTGTCAGTGGAACTATGTGGCTTTATATCACATCACTGAACATGTATAGCCCGCACAGAATGGATGTCAAATCCTCATCTGTGTCTGGGGGGAAGGACAGCCTGGTCCTGGGGTTCGTGGACTGCCACAATAGATAACTTGGTTGTGTGACTAAGTGAACATGTGTTAGCCAAGGGACTCATCATCATCCCCCACCCCTTAAAAGTTGCTATTTTTGGGCTTTAATATGATTTCTAGGATGAAATTCTTAAAAAATTGGCCATGGCAGATCCGTTGGACTCATTATTTCTGACAGTTGAAGCTGGAGAGCATCCATGTGTGTTGGGGAGTACTGGGCTTGTCCGCCTGAATGTCTTTGGGGGGTAAACGTAGAGGCGAAACACAGTAGAGAAAATATTTTATTGATTTCATAGTGAGGAGTACAAAATGCACGGATGTGATCATGATTCAACTCGGATACCTTTAAGCAGGGAGGAACTCGAGGCATTTTAGGCCCTGGTCCCAAATCAACACTCCAACAGCCAACATCGAATATCTAGAACATCCAACTGCTACACACGTGCCAGTGGTGCAACTACAACTCCAAGAAAATATTGTATTTTTTCTTGTCAGTGAGCCTCAAATTCTTCTGTGGTTTACTGTGCTTAAAGTTTCATTCTGTGCTTTGTAGTACAAATACATCATTGCCTTCATCCTCCATAGGATTGTGAACCTAAGTGGCTTTGAGGTTTATCTTGCTTTAGCAGGTGCTGAAGGGAATCCACACAAGGATGGCAGAGCCTACACCAAATTGTTCACAGCCATGTTTGAAATGGGAATCACATCTTGTTATTTTTGTTTCTCCTTTTGTGTAATACTCAGGAGGTAAATACACTCTCACGCTTGATTACCGCCTGTTCCTGCTGTGTTTACCCATAGTCTGTTTGAGTACATTCGACATACATGATTAAGAGCCTAACTACTCCTGAGGTACTTCCTGCTACCCGGAGGAATTTGTTCCACTGATGGATGACCTATTCCTCAATACCCCTTGCTGAATTTCGGATTAAGTTATCCCCTGGCCCGCTGGAGCTATTGTTAACGGACATCAACAATCGTAATTGTAAACGTCGTCGCTAATTGGGCGTTCAGTGACCTTTCCATCAAGTATGTGTTGAAGCAAAAGGACGTAAAGACGAGCCCAAATGAAGAAACAAGGAATTATTTCAGGGCTCAAGACAAGTAAGTAGTTATAGTGTTACACTGTAAACTAAAATATTAGTACTTTTTTTAATGTTTTTGTTAAAATAGGCTGCTGGACTGACATTAGGTTCAATTGCCTTATTGATAGCATCATGGGTTTTTGAACTACTCTTTGACAATGGGAAATAAGGGCAATTATATTAATAACATTAATTCCTAAGAATATAACTATAGATGATCAATTTGACCTCATATGTACAAAACTATTCAAATGTAGTCTATTGATTATTGATAGTATCATTTGAGTATCGAGTATCATGATAGACAACTTGCTATAGAAATGAGTCCTAAAACCTGGAAAATCCTCTTAGCATTTTACGACATTTGGTTCCCTCGTCTCGAAGTCGAAGGTTTGTTGAATGCGTGTGTTGGTAAAAGCCTGAAATGTGGTCTGTGGTTAAAACAGGCCTACAGTAAGAGATGTTCCCGAAATCCAATGGGAAAATCCAATTGGTTATTGTCCTGGGAACCCTTAGCAATGCTAACTTCCTGGTTGGCGTACAAAAACACGTCATCATTGCACCACTCTTTGGGTATCGAGTCAACATTTGGTGTATTGTTACAACCCTAAAGGCCCTGACACACCAAGCAGTCACCGGAGAACTCGCTTACGCCGACTGTTGCGTCGCCGTGTTCTCCTGCGTCTTGGCCATGTGTCGCACTGGAACACACCGCAAAGACTTCAGCCGAGCACGTACGAACTGCGCATGCGTGAGTGGCAATAACTCTTCTTACCAGCTGGCGGCGGTAGTGTGTATTCGTCATTCAAAAGAGGCAACAACCGGAAGACAGGCTGCGTGATATATACAAACAACAAATAGCATGTGCGTTCCATCGAAAACATGTTTCGTGCGGTACTGGAGCTATCAGCCATTGCTTGTGGAAGACATTCTCAAGCAACCGTTTCGCTTCTCATGCACTGATTCGCTAGCTGAACAGCCAATCAGAGTGATTTCTTTGTCCGACTGCCTGTGGCCATGCGTCGGCCATGAAAGGCCAAATAAGGCGTGTCACGGCCGACGGCGCGGGACACACCAAATTGAGTTTGGGCGACAGGGCACGCTTCGTCGTCCGACTAACGAAAACGGACGATTTCGGCCTGGTGTGTCCGGGCCTTAACATGTTATTCATATGACACTGGAGGACAGAAGGTTTTCATTTCTGTTTGTTTTGGTATTGGAATTAAAATGGCAAAGCAACATTTGTTTGAATGTCTTCACATAATAGGTGTTACTTTAATCTTGGTAGTCTTGATGTTCCTGCAGTGGCGTATGTTATCAATCTGTGGTTTTGTAATGGAAAATGAATCAGAGAAGCAAGCTCTACTGGCGATGCTCCTCACTTGGCAAAGCGAGTTCATATACACTTGGATGCTGCACCAGAACTAATATGGGAGCCCATTTTGGACTTGTTCAGTTGTTCATCAGAACAAATTTGCATGTCAGAGTTTAGAGGAGTCGAACAATTGCATCAGCACAATTTGATTTCCTTCCAAAAGTTCCCCTTTGCAAATGATTGTGTGACTGAGCCTTGAGCCAGCCAACAGGCAGAAAATAAAAGCTCTATTTGCCGTTTTACCCAGGAAACAGATGAGGGGATCAATATGAGTTTCTTTTTTACAGCCATGGGCCAGACAGCTCCCAAACCTAACTCACCACAACGACTGAGAGCAAGGGAAAGTGCTATTCAGTACACAGAACATTACACCCAGCAGATCTGTGTTAACCAACCCGTAAGTTTCCATGTGTCACTCACTGTAGGCAGGAAGCACTTAACGCCAGTGTCTGCTCACAAACCAGATGCTAATGTGTGCAAATATCAGTAGGTCTGTGGCATTTCAATCAGTGATACTGCTGCAGGTTTTAGATGATTAGATTGGATTCAACTTGCACAATGAGTACTGGGACAATGACATGCGGTAAAGATCTAACAAGAAGCAGGAAAGTGCAGAGAAATGTATTTGTATAATATAAGTATATAAATGTGACAAATGTGAAAAGCTAAGGTGCATACAGTTGGAACAGTAGTATAAATGTTTGAATACACAATGGAGGTAGTAGAGATATACGGTTCCATTAAAATGTTTGACAAGCATTAAGTCCAATACGTTGTTTCTACTTTAAAACTACCACTCACTTAATTCTGGTGATTAACTTTATAGAGTCAGAAGTGATGGCCTATTTCTTTCTAGGCTGAACAGGGAGTCAACATTTTTCCATTGGATTTTGGTATATTGCATAAAGGACTTGTATCAGCGTGATGACATATGGTAGTTTATTCTCTTCCTTGTTAACAACCACCATTTTGATGATTGCATGGAACATTTGGACATTGACCAGATACTGTCATATTTTATGTTGTAGAACATAACGTTGATAATCTCTTCAGTTTGCCATTATCACAGACCTTATTTCAGGCCTCTTACCATAAACGCGTTCACAAAACGTTGACTTTGAGATCAGGGGACCGAAAATTGTAAAATGCTGACTCTTTCCCTGGTTTTAGGAATTCTTTCTGCACCACTTTATTGCTTTGAATCCAGTATGTCTTTTGCTGATTCGCTCATTGTGGGCCAAGAGCCTTACTAAAGACTGATAACCCAGCAGAACTAATAGATACTTTCAACATCTATACTTTGCCAACCACGAGATTCCCATTAGCATGTCCGACCAGCATCTGCCCGAGGATTAGCTCGGGTCTCCGGAGGGTTTCCAAATGTGAACAAGAACGGGCACCAGGCAAAATAATAATTTCTTGTCAGTTGCAATATTTCAGCATGCTGAGCCCGGACTGTTTACCACAAGCCATCAACACGTCGTCTTGTCTCTGAGACGCCGTTGATCCGTCTGCTCTGACAGGGCGGTTCTGGATGGGTAGGTCGTGGCGTTGGGATGCATCCTGCCCACTCTGTGGAATTGATGCTGTTTGTCCACAGTTCACTTCTCCCTGGTTAATGGGTGATTAAGTTGGCACAGGAGACCGCATGACTGATGAGGCTGCATGACTGAACTGCCAACTACAGTGGGAACAGGCCGTCTCTATTCTGCACATCGTTCCCTGCATGAATACAGTAAGGAGGTTCTACAAAGGGAAACTCACCGAAAAATAAAGTCAATTACTATGCTTCCTTCAAAAAAATCAGGAACCTTTGTTCGACCCACAGCGGGAAATGTAGATTATTGCAGATGAATAGGCAAACTTAAAGGCTAACATTTGGAATAAAGAAGCTACAGAAGAGGATTCTTTTGTGAGATCCAACCAAATGTGAATTTATTTTTAGGTCTGAGGTTGGAGTCCACATTCGGAAAAAAAAGTCAGAATTCAGATTTTTAATCTCAGAACTCAAAGTATTTTTTCCCTTTTGGTCAGATCAACAAAAAAAAAACATAATAAAATCTAAATCAAATAAGCTTAAATCCAAGGTACACGACTAAGTAGCAGCATTATTAAAGTCAATGAACATGTAAAAGAGTGGTAGTTAATGGTTAAAAGAGTATATATAACATTGTCATTTTACAAAATTATTGTTACAGAATATATTTAAAAATGTGTTCTGTTTTACGAGCTGCAAAACAAGAAACAAGAAAAACAAACCCTTTCATTACATTCTGATTTATGAACCTTCTCCCCATGCTGTATTATTGATAATGTTATGGACACCATATTATGTTATTGCATTACCGTAAACGTAAAATCATTATTGTGATATATTACACTTCATTTGGATGACGTTATTATTTCACTGCTGTCATTTATTGATTATTTTATTAAATAGACATGTGCACGGAAATCTTTACCTGCATTACATCTACCATGTTCCATTGTGGTGAAGCTTATACTGATAAAAACAGAACTTCAGCTACATCAACTAAAGGTGAATCAGAAGTCCTGGCCCCTGCTTGGATTTTCTGATGGGATGAACCTGATTTAAGGTTATGCAAACGGAGAGATTCATCTCATAAAAGTACATCAGAAGTGAACAGATATGCAGAGGCACCTGACCTCCTCATAATCCTGCAGATCATGTGGGGAATGTGCACAGGTCGAGGCACATGAGCTGCAGGTGTTTCCATCCTGCAGACATTTTAACCCTCAACTTGTGTTTGGGGAGACATGTGCAAATGACTCATCTGCAAAAGTACATTGCAATATATTATTCACATATATATGATATGATACGTAGCCTTTTATGGTTCAACATTTCTCCTGCAGACACTGTGATAACATTCAGGTTGCCATTACATATAAAGTAATCGTCTACAGTGATACCACTTTATGGCATGTCTGTGCTCAGATCATATTTTTACTGTATTTTATGTTCAAAATAATCTAGATTTCAGATACAGATCATAAATATTGTATTTTCCCCACTGCAGGGAATCTTATATGCTTAAGGCAAAGTGGACGGTGCAGACACAGTTTAAAATGAGTAGACTTATACAGTATATCAAAGGGGACATCATCTGCTCTTTTTCGGGTTCATATTTGTATTTTGTATCTCTACTATGACATTTGCATGCTTTAATGTTTAAAAAGTTCTGTATTTTTGTGTATCTAAGCCACTTCTTTTAAACAAATCCCATTATCTTCGCTGTTAACATTCTTAACATTATCCATAGTGATTGCGACCAAAACAATGAAAAGACAACATACTTTTTAGAAGAAGCTAAAGCTGCAGCTCAATACCGCGATGTGCCTTAGGAGTTGTTTTTCGTACATTGTTAGACTCAAACGGCCCCCAAATCTGTTCTATACTCCGGCAGAAAGTGCAGGTTTATATCTTAAGTATTACATTCTGAACATCAGGGGTAACTTTGATGTTAAAAGGAAGATATTGAACCATTGAACCCGGCTACCGAGCTCTACATTCCTATTCTAATTCCCCAAAATCCACGGGGGAGAGTTTCCCTCCAGGACCGACCACACAGAGCAGAGTCAGCCAGCAAGCATGCTAAAAAACACGTGTGTGTGTGTGTGTGTGTGTGTGTGTGTGTGTGTGTGTGTGTGTGTGTGTGTGTGTGTGTGTGTGTGTGTGTGTGTGTGTCAACCACCACTGAACACTTCATACACCACAATCCCCCGTAACCCCTCTGACATTCACGGGAGGTATTAGGCAAAATCAATAACCCACTTCAAAGTCCCCATCATTCTCCACAATATGTGCAACACCCGCTACATTGGGAGGATATTAAATGGTTTCAGTTTGCATTCCTCAGAGCAAAAACTACAGATGAAGCAGATAACCTTAAATCCATCCTGAATAAAGACAACGTTGCTTTGCATGGGAGCTTCAAGCAGAACCAGCAGCAACTCCTGCTTTTGTAATTACAATGTCTGATGTTTCTGTTCCTATCTGAAGTCCAGTTGTGATGAGATGTCCCTCTTGTTTTCAAATCTAGATGTATTCTCTTTTCAAACATGAACATATCCGTCCCATTAATAGTCACTCAGTCTGTTTCTCAAGAATAAGACATCTCAACAATAAACTGACTAGATTTAATTTGATATGGATATTCATTATCTCCAGAGGAAACACCCATTTGATTTTAGTGACCCTTAAAGAGGACATATTCTGCTCATTATCAGGTTCATATTAGTGTGGCCCTGTTGTGATTGGTCAACCGCTTAGAGATGTCCCGCCCCTTAGCCTATCACCCACAATGCATTGGAGCACTAGCCATTAGAGCCAAATAACCTTTGCAGACCATGCACATGCACTAAAACATATATAACACACTACAGGAAAGGGAACACCACAGAAAGCAGAAAAGAGCCTCTTTTTAAAAAAAAGTGTGCGTCCATTTGGTCAAGATGTTCGTTAGTCTAACACAGGGGTGTCAAACCCAAGGCCCGGGGGCCAAATCCGGCCCGCAACTTCATTTAATGTGGCCCGCATGCAAAGCATATAATACGTTTATTATACAGTTACATGCCACTTTACAGGAGCACGTTGCCCATAAACTACATGTCCCACAATGCATCTTGTTTTGTGACATGCTCACTGAAGAGACTTGCAATTATTTGCCCTAGACTTCTGCTTTCAGACGTAGTTAATTATGAAGTTATTACCCTATCCGATAATAAGCCAATGCACAGGAAATTATGTATTATAACACATTATTTTACATTTAGTCTTAAAATCACAAACGGCCCTTTGAGTGCAACCATGATGTGGCCCGCGATGAAATTGAGTTTGACAACACTTTGGTCAATTACAGGGTAAAAACATTTGTTACATTTCTTTAGAACTTATTTGAATATTCATTGTTCTCAGGGTATGAATCCTTTTGACCATGTTCTCTATATCAACTTCCCTTATCTCATAACTTGATCATGACACTTGCTGCACACTTCATTCCCCTTTGATCTGAACGAAACAATGACACCTTCAACGCTAAGCTGAGCACTGATGTATCCCCATGATTTTTTCCTTGGTATGTTTTGTCCTTTTTATTGTGGAGTTCTATACATATTACAGCCTGTGTGAGCCCCTCTGGGTTATAAGACTTTACATCATGTTCCACACTTGAGGCTTTTGTTCAAAACCTCCCTTGCCCTAAATGTGATGACTCAACACATTGCTCTGAATTTTGCTGATTAGGACTTAAAAGGGACCGGGATTTAGTTGTTCTTTGTGGCAGATTTATTACACACTTAATAATGCTTATCGTCACTGAACTGTTGAGAAGACTATAAAGCTTATTGAGTCATTATTTTATGTTAATTTTCTTTGTTATTATGATAATCCCCAAATAAATAACGTTAACTCCTGTTTGCTGAGCAGTGGATGAGTTCAGTAAGTCCTCTATTTATTAAAGCACAGTGTTATTGTACTGGATTTGTACTTTTCATCTCGCAGCTCTTTGTAACCATGTTTGGAAATACTGTATGCTTGGTTATGGTACTTCTTATTTAGTCTGTTATGATCAACATATATAGTCAGTACAGTATAAATGAAACTAGTTAATTTAGATTATCTTATTTGGAAGAAAACGCATTTTTACCCTAAGCTTATTTGTTCAATGTATTATTTATCGTTATTACACGGCTTAGTTGAATGCACGATTCTGATTGGTCAATTCGGACATTTCAGAGGTTAGTTATTCTCGCTATTAGACTGTTGCTAAGGAGAACAGACGGTTGCTAAGGAGAACAGACCGTTACTAAGGAGAATCAACGGGGCTATCTGCAGTCATATCAATCCGCAAAAATAAGTCCAGGCAATTTAACGCCAGCTGTCGAACACAAACATTAGTTTTCCTCCATTAATAAACACTCTGGAATAGTTTTTGAATATACATTTTTATATTTGTGGCGAACATGACACTTTGGTTTTGTTTAACCGCTATATCTATCCATACAAAAAGGTGCTGTTTTTCCATGACACCTGGAAAGATCACAGGTTCGGTGCATAACGCATTCAAGTAAATATCTTGATGATAATGTTCTATAAAAGTAAGTATTGCTCCCTTGCTGTTAAGTGTTGACCTCCGTTATCTTATCCATCCATCAAACCCCCTTCCCAATCCTCACATATTCAAATCCAGACTTGCAGAAAAATCTCTTTTCTGAGTGTCACCTTTTTCCTTTTCTTGTGCATTGGAAAGTCTAAATGACACATTTGCATATTACGTCCTTCCTTTTCATTAACCAGACCCCTTCTGATTTATGACGAGTCTGAAAGACGCTCCACCGTCAGGGATAGAAGAAGGCTGACAGATGCAAATTGCTCCAAAGATTTATTGGTGAACCGCTGCTTTACAATGTTTTGTTGCTGGCAAAGTGGAGCCATTTGAATGCTTTGTGACACATCCACCAGTTTAATTTTCAGTGTAAGTGGACCCATTTTAATTTATTAAGCTGCATTTAGTGCTTTTAGGGAGCTTGATGTTTAGCATTTCCTGCTGACTCACATTTTTGGATAGATTTACCCAAGAAGCCACTGGTTTCCAATCAATTTACACCATTTAAAAAAACTGCTTTGGAGAAAAAGTTGTCTTTCACAGTGCATCATTAAAGGCCTTTTCAGTTGAATATTTATTTTAAATAGTTAAATAGAATCATGCAAAAGTACATAAAAATAAGGCAAACAAAAATAATACCATTCTCTAAAGAAATTATTAAAATAAGAATGGTTTCTTTCACTAAAAATATTGCACTGGAGTAACTTCAGGTTCCCATTCCTGACATGAAGAGTTTCCATAATGGCCGCTGCTACTTTACCACATGATGAATGCTGTACCTTGTAACAATAAGTAAGATATATCCCTGCAAGTTGAATTTTATCGATGAAATAAAACTCAGGAAAGCTGCCTCGAAGGAAAGAAATCAATCCGACAAATCTCAAAGTGTGCTTTGGGAAATGCTCAGCAGGAATGTGAAATGTATTTGATTTGTAGCTAATGGGCTCAACTGTGGAAAAATGACAGTGGATGTAGCATAACATAGAGCCCATAGTGAAGGAACTCAGCCATGCTTGTCTCTGGGTGTGAAGTGTTGTATGAGCTACGGCCGCTCTCATGCTTCGCCTAATAGTGATGAATGATTCGGGCCAGCGTGGCAGCCAAAGGCTAAAGGAAATCAGTAGCTAGTAAACACCAGCGAGCAGCGCCACACTTCATTAAAACCAGGAGCACTCCGTCTACATCGTGGTTATTTGTGTTACTTGTTTTGTTTTTTTACGATATTTAGAACACTTGTTATACAAATATAGTTACCAGATACCCAATGCATCATTAATTCTCATACCTAGATACATTTTTACATCTAACCGGAGGGTCTTTTAGTAAAGTTTTGTGTACCCATCTTTCCTATCTATCTAGTGAACTTAATTTCACATTTTTATGGTTATTGTTTTCTATTCCAAACATTTAATTTTCATGATTGTTCCAATAAGAGTTTATTATGTTTTCATCTTTTAACCAATTTTAATCTGTTTCATTTCTGGTAGTGAAAAATATGGATTTTCTTTTTGATTTATTTTGGTGTTAATCAATTAGTAGGAACAGTGGGTTTCCATTATAAGAAATACCAAGTTCTTCAAAAAGATACTTCCCAGGAAACAACTTAAAGCCACTATATCACCAACATATATGACTCATGTAGGCCTAAAGTTGAAGTCAACATGTCGATTTGTTCTCGGGCAATATACTTAACCCCGAGGTGCTTCCAATGGCCTACGGTGTGTTCCTTTAGTGAATGGCGTATTGATCTGTATGAATGGGTTGTGAATGATGACTTGTAAGACTGGGTGTCAGTCCATTTCCAATTTACCCTCTTCTCACCGTGGACTATACAACCCGTATGAAGGGTTGCTTTCTGACATTAGGTTAGCCTTACAAATCCATATGTGACTTAAGAAACCAGCAAAGGGGGAAAAAAAGCCCCTTAGGTATTCTATTCTTTCCGTTAGGGTGGCTGGAAGTATAATAGGTTGTTTTCCACCACGACACACTACATGGAGTAAAACAATCAAATGGTGTTCCTGATTCTCATTTTTCTTCCTGAGACAATTATTTGGCCGCTGTTGCTTTGTTTGTTCCTGGCACACACTTGTCAGAAGCAATTATTCGGAATTGATACAATCAACACATGGGTTTTTTTTTCTCGAAATTAATTCGTACTTCTTGCTAAGTACTATTCTTATCTTTTGGCTAAGAAACTTGTCTGCTAAAACACAAGTAAAGTGAAGGACTGTGTGAATCACCCTCTTGCAAAGCATTTACTCAGTTAGCGCTTGAAGTGCTGTTGAGCAGAAATAACATTGCTGCCAACCTGAGTATAAACCTCTTTGAGTGTAATCTATGGGTATGTAAAGATGTAACCTAATTTATGAATGTTCCTTTTCTCTCTTTCTCCTATATGGCAACCTCCAATGGCTTTTTTGTTCCGTCATATCAAGGTAAGACAACTTTTTCATTTGGCCCATCTTGTAATTTCCTGTAGCTTTTCTGAGAACAGCACTGGTAACAGAAGAAACAAACCCAACTAATACACAACCTGAGCATTGTCCTTCAAAGCACACAATGTCCGTTGAACGTATCATGAATATGAGGGTGGACTGAGGAACCAGGTTATTTTCTTTGTACCCAATCTCCCTCTAAACGTCCTTACACATGTTCAGAGAGATCATTTCCCCCGTGGGTTCAGCCTTACACTGCGCTGTGCCCCGTCGCTTCATCCTGCGGTTCTGTGGGAGTTTACGGTGTTCAAAGAACTCCCACTTTACCTTCCCCTGCAACATTTTCAGCAGAAAGGAGAAATCTATACCCCACCTGAATGTGTTCATCTATTCGTCTCAACTGTGAAATGCCATTAGTTGACTGTGAAAGTGGAGAGCAGGTGTTTTTATATATTGATAAAAAAAAAAGATTCTGCGTTTCCTCGAGCTTCAGCTGCTGCATAACATGCCTGTTTACTCTGCAGAGCAGCTCTGTGTGTTTACCCTTGAACGTCTGTCACTGGGTTGAGGCTGCTTCTCCATGTTTGGTCACAGAAAATGTATCTGTGAAAAGTGAATTAGTTTACATGTATTTTGGATCTCATCTTTTGAACTAGATTCTCACAATTTCGGTTGATCGTTTTCACAGAAAAACCCTGAGTGACTATTTCCAGCGAACGTTATCATTCTGCTTGGTAGTCAAACAAAAAGGGGACTTGTATAACTTGCTTGCCTTTTGATGGTGCATATCTCACTGAAATATAAAAAAGGAACCCTCGAGGCAAAGCAAGGAAATCACATTCAAAGCAAAAAACAATAGCCTTGACTAAATCCGTGAAGATTGGGAGAGAACATTGACAGTAAGGCTCAGAACGTCCTATAAACAACACGTTCTTATCCCCAGAACATTCGTGTCCTCCTCTATGCATTTTATATATAGATATGTATGGTGTTTTGAAAGAAAAGGAACAAGAACATGAAGAGCACAGTGCCACTGACATGCCTAGCATTAGATATATCTACTCCACGAGGCTGCAAGTAAGGAAAGCTTAAAAGAAAATCCATTGGATTCAAATATTTACTCAACTGATGTAATGCTGCATTCACATCAGACACAAAGCATGTGAAGTCAATGCAAAGACGCGGATAGACTCAAATTACCCCCGGGCGACAAGTAGGAACAGATAATGTGCGTTCAAATATTTCAATTGACGTTTCAGTGTTAATGCACAAACCACACACTGTCTATGGCATGGCTAATTAATTTGTTGCTTTATTAATGTCCGTTTTACGTAATTTTGAGTTTGGATGAAGCAGCTACAACGATCAGATCTCCATGCCGTTTTGCAGATACTCTTACCGAAGCATTCATTCATGGTTCTCACTAATCGGTATCAGTTCGTAGTTGTTTCGGCATCATTTTCACGTGTGTATTACAATAAGATCACGGGGAAATATGTTAATGTTGTTGTTGTTGTTGTTGGTATCTACATGGAGATAAGCTCGGACTAGTTTGAGTGACAGACAATCTTAGTTTGACTTCCAGTATGAACGCCACATGGGTCCATTAACTGCTGAAAACCCATCCATGCAACCAAGGGTGTAACTTTGGTTTGAGAAGTGGGGGGGGACACAAAACAGAGGGTCCTCCGCAATGAATTCCATTTCCTGCCTTTCTACAAATAACTAATTCAAGACAAATGTGTAGTGTAATG
>NW_011355591.1:39376-42089 GCF_000735185.1 Notothenia coriiceps
CACTTCTCTCTGTTGTGTTTATAATATCTGTCTTTGTAAAACATTATTACGTGTACTTTAATCAATAAAAGGACATTCAGAAACGGGGGGAAAGTCCCATGTTCAGTGGGATTATTTACACTCTAGGATCAACAGTTAAAGAAACAAATAGATGGTGGTTTTAATCTTTCCTGGGCTACAAAGTGAAGGATTCTCATGCACTGAAGTTACATTATTGATTTCTACAGGTTTAATTTTGTTGTGCATCAATTTCTGCAGTTATGATTACAATCTAGCATTGGGATGTTTGCAGAGGGGGAGCAAACAGGTGAAAGAAGTAGCAGCAGTTGCAATCAGACGGCTTTAAACAAGCAAAGGAAAATACACTGTGGCGTGTTATTTACCGAGCATCACATCCAAGCAAAGAGAAACACCATTAGTTGCAATATTCAGAATTCCCAATTAGTGTATTTGTAGGAGCCAAAATGCTTAATTATCCTGAGTTGATTATTTCTTTTTTTAATCAGTATTTGTTTAGGTTTGCACATGTTTGTATTTGCTTATAACGCCCGGTGTGTGTGTGTGTGTGCGTGTGTGTGTGTGTGTGTGTGTGTGTGTGTGTGTGTGTGTGTGTGTGTGTGTGTGTGTGTGTGTGTGTGTGTCACAGGGTAATTTAAATCGCCCATGCACCTGCTGATCCTTCCTTTTGTTTGTTACAGAGATTGGGAAATTATAGGAAGCCTTACATTTTGTTGAACCAGCAGAATATTTGGCTTTTCTCCGCATCACGCATTTTGTAGCGCCTAATATCATAACTTAACTTACAATAAATGGAATTATACTCAACTTTTGACTATGGCTTCATTATATGGATGCACTGTGCCGGACAGATATCTGCACTAGCATACACTTGTTTATAGATAGTTCAAACAACAGCATACGTTGATAACTCTTCAAATGTGTAACGGACAACATGTGCTTGGTTAACTCTGGTCTTAGTACTGATTATGGTCGAACCCCTTTTAGACCTGTCCTTGACCTCGGCCAGAAGAATGCTCTCTTCCCTCCAGCAATAAGTGAGGAGGGTCATAAATCCATTCGCGGGGGGGGGGGGCACCCGATCCATTCCCTCCATCTCAGGTTCATATGCTCCTTAAGGGGCCCACGTGGGGATATAAATTAGAGGGATGTCTTTGCCCATAAAGCAGCCTCTTAAAGGAGAGTGTGGTGGAGGCAGCTGGCCCTCTTTGTTACAAACCGGTAACCATATATGGAGCCCGGTTCCTCAGGCAAACAAAATAGGGATTATATCCGAGCCTTCGGGATAAATCTCCGCTTTGGTGGGGAGTGAAAGCAAAGACAGCACATGAATCCATGTTAAACTAATTTACGGTGATCCTTGACCATGTTGTGTGTACCTCCAAATGGCAGGAAGCATTTTAGACCATTATATAACATATATGGCAATTGCTCAGATGGCCCTTTAATTCGGTTATGGCGGCAGCTGAAAAAGGTTTTTCCCTCCTCCGACGTGGGTTAGGTTTCCAGCGGTAAGAGCAAATGTGTCTAGCAGCTGGTAGCATATGGACTCAGCTTGTGTAGGATGAGAGCACAAAGACGCCAGCAGTGCACAGCTGTCTAGACAAAAGGCAGGAGAGTCTTGGAGGGAAAAGCCAATGAAGTTAAGCTGGACACCGGGAAGGAGGAAGAATGGCCGGTGTGAGGGTGTAGAGTAACTAAGTAGATTTACTCGAGAACTGTAAGAACAATTGATGCTACTGTGTACTTCTATTCCACTACAGTTCAGAGGTAAATGGTGTACTTTATATATCTATTATTCTGA
Organism: Notothenia coriiceps; assembly: GCF_000735185.1. NCBI lineage: Eukaryota > Metazoa > Chordata > Actinopteri > Perciformes > Nototheniidae > Notothenia > Notothenia coriiceps. The sequence goes on from NW_011355591.1 coordinate 41,199, forward strand.
AATGGACCAATCTGCACAATGACTACTTTTACTGTCGCTACTTTCACTATATTTTGATGAGAATACTTTTATACCTTTACTTGAGGAACATTTTGAATGCAGGACTTTTACTGTAACAGAGTATTCCTACACTCTGAGTACTTCTACTTTTACTCAAGTACAAGGTCTGAGTACTTCTACTTTTACTCAAGTACAAGATCTGAGTACTTCTACTTTTACTCAAGTACAAGATCTGAGTACTTCTACTTTTACTCAAGTACAAGATCTGAGTACTTCTACTTTTACTCAAGTACAAGATCTGAGTACTTCTACTTTTACTCAAGTACAAGATCTGAGTACTTCTACTTTTACTCAAATACAAGATCTGAGTACTTCTACTTTTACTCAGGTACAATATCTGAGTACTTCTACTTTTACTCAAGTACAATATCTGAGTACTTCTACTTTTACTCAAGTACAAGATCTGAGTACTTCTACTTTTACTCAAGTACAAGATCTGAGTACTTCTACTTTTACTCAAGTACAAGATCTGAGTACTTCTACTTTTACTCAGTAAAGATCTGAGTACTTCTACTTTTACTCAAGTACGAGATCTTAGTACTTCTACTTTTCCTAGATGATCTGAGTACTTCTCCCCCCGGTGTTGAGCTGCCGTCCTGGATAAACACCTCACTGAGTTTTCTGGATTTGTTTCCAAGGGTTAAAACTGTAACTTTACTCCTGACACATGTCTCCAGGCTGCCGGCCGTGCGGGGGGGCTGAAGTCTGGATGAGGATGGAGAGGTGCAGCTCGCCTGTGTGAATAACAACACCACACATAAAAGGGAATAGCAAAACAGTAGCCTGGCTACTAAGCATGTAACCCCAAAAACAGCCCCCCTCCCCCCCCCC
>NW_011355591.1:42098-58881 GCF_000735185.1 Notothenia coriiceps
CCCCCAGCAGTGAACTGGAGACATGTTCTCTGTTGAGAGGAGAAAATAATGAGATGGGAATAGAAAAAAGGTTCGGATCTATTTTTGCAGAGGCAGAATACGATCAGTGTTATAGCCTCGACTGCGAGATTAAAATGTTAAAATTAAGATTTTTTTAATAGACAACGAGGTGATCAATAGATATTGTGATTGCTGCCTTTCCAATTCAAGTTGGTAGCCAGAGAGTTTATTCTGATGTAGAACAAACGATAAGATATACTTTATTTATCCCAAATTGGGAATTGTCTTCGTTTCAGTAGCACGCTCAAACAAAGGCATTGCACATCCTTTTGAAAAATGAACAAACTCGAAAGTAAAAACATAACTAAAAAGTTACAGCTAACCCAATTTAAAAGTAGGATATTATTTACATTAAGTGTGCAAGGAATAGCATATCAAGTAAATATAAATATAAAATGCCCAGTGTGTAAAAAACTCAATTATCTGCATCACCATTTTGATCCTGTTAGCTACAGACTTTAAGTGCTTTTCATTTAGTTTCACGAGGCAGAGGGAAACGTAAAGACTCAGTGCATGCAGTCGATATAAAAGGAATGAGATGTAACATTAGCGCAGCGGCTACGTACACGAGAGTGCACTCTGAAGTGGAGAAGGCATCCAGCCTTTATCTCATTAGCGCAGAAATGCTAGCGATAACAAAACATTTACCTGTGTCTAAAACAGAGTATTAGAATAATAGCCCAGGAGCGGGTCTTTTCCGGGTTCTCACAGTTTCTCTCATTAGGTTTAATTACTTACTTTCCCACAGCTGAAGGGGGAATCATTACCGAAATCATAATCTAAATTTGGGCTGGCGAAAATGAGTATTGTCAGCTAATTTTGTTTTAGCTGTCCTCTGGGCTCCGGAGTCATTCTCGGTGTTTATCCTGTGCCCATCAGCCCCCAGCCGCTGAGAGCTGAAACACCGCCGAGGTTCCTCCGCTTTGTTCTCCGAGCCAAGTGGCGGAAAGGAAAAGACTCTAATCATCTGCTTGTCTTCGTTAGTGTGGAAGAGGAGAGATCTTATTCCCTTTTCAAGTGCGACGATATTAAGGCAATCTCCCTGACATGTTCTGCAGACGGTCACTGAACAGAAACCGCAGGAACTTTTGAAAGTGTTTTCAGAGTCGAATAATCCGGCAGCTCTTTGATGCAGACAGATGATTGAAGGCAGAGGATTGCCGGTTAAATCAATGCAGTTTGTTTAAGCAAAAGGGTCATTTTTAATATGCTGTCGTGATGAATAGATGATGTTTTGTTGGCAAGGCTGCAAACCCAGCTACTTGATTTATGAAACAATCCATCACGCTGAGATTACTTTTCTAAAAATGCTCACTTTAAAAGCAGCAGCCGGCACTCTAAATGCTATCAGCCTCTACTGAAGCTCCCAGGAGGATAAGTAATATTTAATTAAGATGAATAAAAAGGTTGTTTAAGCTATTTTTATTCAAGAAGGGTGCTACTTTGTGCCACCAGGCTGAACAATCAAGGGCTAAACCCGTTAATAGTATCCAGGACTGTGCATCTGCACACTTATGTAAATGTACCGTGATATCTTGTTTCACCGTTTCACCACTTCATCACTTTAAATTGCAATGTTTGTATTATTATCTTTATTTTATTTGTATTATATTGTACCTTGTGTGAGTCCCGTTTCTCGCTCTGACCCTGTTGCTGCTATAAAAGCCTGAATTTCCCCACGGGGATAAATAAAGTTCCATCTTATCTTATCTTATCTTACAACATGGCTTCATGGGAAGAAGCCTACAGTATCGGCCTTTAAAATCATGACTTACTGTATCACAGTGTATCTGCAAATGTACCACCGAGATCCTTCACCTTATAGTTTATATTACATTACATTACATGTCACTTGTTAGACACTTTTATCCAAAGCGAATTACATACATTCAATACTGTGGGCAATCCCCTCAGGAGCACTTTGGGGTGAAGTGTCTCAGGGACACTACCACATGCTGACTGCAGTGGGACTCGAACTTGCTACCCCCTGATTGGAAGTCCAGCACACACCCACTGAGCCACAGCTATAAATACACTTGCCTTCCAGACAAATGAATAATAACCTAGAGCTTCTGAGAGATGATGAAACACTCACTCTGTTTCCTCAAAATATGGAATTGTACTTTTTAAAGGGGACGGTGTTTACTGAATTGAAACTGAATGCTGTATTTCCAATTGAAAGTCAAATCATCATTCATTTTGCAGAGAGAAACGTTGATCTTAATGTTTCTTTGTTAAATTGATATGGAGTCTGTTATGTCTGCTCTTCCAACTCCAAATGACTTGTTTTGAAGGTTGGATTGATTTCACTTTCCGCCATGTTTTGATGGGGGGATGAAACCCTCTGTGAACACACAGCACACAGGCCTCTGCTTTTAACCCATCCTAGAACCAGGAGTCTAGTGCTAGGAGCAGTGGGCAGCTATTGTACAGCGCACGGGGAGCAATGGGAGTGAGGCGTCCGGTGCCTTGCTCAAGGGCACCAAGGCAGGGCAGGAGGTGAACCTCTCCAAGTAGCAGTCCACACTCCATATTTTAGGTCTGGTCGGGGACTTGAACCGGCGACCCTACAGCTCCCAGTCCAAGCCCCTACTGACTGAGCCAAAGCTACTTGTGTCAGAAAATTCACTTTTTTATCAAAGTCAAGGAAAAAGTGGTCAAAAGCAATCGTTATGAGGATTGGTGCAAAAGCATTCCTGTGAAACTCCCGCCATTTCTGACACGGAGCTATCATGTTAGACACAATATGGAATCATCATACAATGTGAAAGCAATGCACGGGTGATTGAAGACCATAGTAATCATTCAAACTGATCTGTAAAGACACCTGTTTTCTTTTAACACATAGCCCTGAACGTTCTCCATTCAAACACAATTTCAATCAGCCATCTAATGAAAGTTGTTTTTCCTTTAATGTGATTGATGGCCTGTGACGGGTCTTTGGATCTTTGAGCACTTTTTCCGAGCTGGAAGTCACTTTTTAACCTTTCCACACAAACACCTCCACATGAGTTCAGGTGCAATCGGCGCCCGGGGATCCGCTGTCACGACCGGCATCGAGCATTTTTCCCCATCTGTCAAGATCAATGACCGTAAAGACTCTCGAAAACAAGGACCTGAGACATCAATGGAGTTCTCGAGTGTATGTGACGCCAAGCAGACTTTAAAACTTTTTCTGTACTTTGTTGGGAGTATTTCTGCATAGCCTCAAGATTTCTTTAGACATTTCTTCGAGGATGAACCGATGAGTGAAAAAGCCTGAATAAATAACTGAATGAAAGTGCTGAGAACCAGTCACCAGATCTCACGCAATTCAGAAACTATAGGAGATATTGAAACGATGCAACATCACCACCATGATCATCAAACCATGGGATCAGATAAAGTCAGGCTTCATACACTTTTTCACCAATGATTTTCAATGACTTTTCCATGACTTCTCCATGACCTTTACCTAATTTTCAATGACTTCTCCATGACCTTTAGCTAATTTTCCATGACCTAAGAAATTACTCTTTCTCAGCGGTACCACTGAATTTGGTTTATTTTAACATGGAACAGGAAAATAAGGTCTGCATAATGAAACATGTTGTGCCTATCTGAAAAAAATCAAATAATTGGCTTACTAGCTTCTAGCAACTAAAATCTCTCAGCAGCTAAACACCTCGACAGTTAAATGCCATTTAACGTTTCATTACTATACGATACAGCAGGGCTATTCAATTAGTTTGGAATGGGGGCCGGTTGATGAAAATGATCCAAAGCAAGGGCCCGGGAAAAAGATGGCTTGAAATATGAGCAATCATATTAAGAGCTTCAGATACGGTAAATAGTGGAGTGCGTATATTTTGTTTAATTCAATCAAACAACATAGGCCCAAGGCCTTTATAGTTCTAAATGGCAAGTTCAGAACTCAGTAGGCCTACATGTGAAGTCTAATTTAACATCATATCATATTGATTTAATTTTAAGGCGAAAATTATCTAATCATTCACGCAGAGATGCAATCAATGACAGGAGTTGTCACTACAGTAGCTAGTAGGTGGGTTCGAAACCCGAGCCCGCCAAAGTTTTCAGGCAATGCCTTCGACTATCTCATAATTTAACACCCTCTCTGGAATAAAAGGCACTCTGGCCCAAAAAGAAATCTTTAAAAAAGAATGATGGAGATTACTTTTTAACATTATTCTCAAAGGGCCAGTAAATATCACCCGGGGGACGGGTTTGGCCCGCGAGCCGCCAATTGAATAGCCCTGCGATACAGTATTTATTATCATTATAGTATTACTAATTTGGCGATTAGCTCAAATATAAATTATATTTGATGCAACTTTAGTTACATTTCCATTACTTTTCCAAAACTTTGGGAAAAACATTGTTTTCCATAACTTTTCCAGGACCTGGAATTTGCATTTTGAATTTCCATGACTTTTCCAGGTTTTTAATGACCGTAAGAACCCTGTAAAGTACCTTTTTAATGCATAAAACATCTAAAAGAAAAACAGAATAAAAAGCTTTCAGTGGCTCTGTGAATAAGGCGCCTTGAAGAGGAATTAATACGGCCATCCCTCCATAAACCAGACCAGCATGACCTCATTTCAAGGCCATCTTACTCTCAAATGTCCTGGTGCAAACCACAGACTTCTGTGGAAGGAGTCAGTGAGCTACCACTGCAGAAAGGTATTCCAGATATTAAAGAGGAAGCAGTCAAAGAAGCACCAACAGAGGTTTACTATAGATTCGCCTTCACCTCAATGTGCATGTTCCTTTTCCAGGAAAGCCTTATACGTCTTAAAGCTAATGTTTAAGAGAGGACGTCACTGTCTGCCTTTCAGAGACATTTGCAGCCAGTGGCAGACAAATTAAATTTCAGCATGAGGGTAACTGGCTCTTTCTTCCTCGCTCTACTTGACTACTCTACACGAAGCTCTGATTACCTGCCATCTGCTCTTATGGCGGCAGCGATTTGGACTGAACATTATCATCATAATTACGTTTTAACTGAATCCATGGCATTAGCTCTAATAAGCTGAGATGCCTCGCCATTGGCCGTCTCTTGACAGCTAATTAATAGATCTGAACGCCTTCCTTTGGAAATCCAACGAATGCAGAAAGCCAACTGTGCTCGTCAGACTGCTGATGCTCAAACGCCCAGAGCCGATGACAGTGAGTCAGAAAATGGGACACAATTTGTGAATGGGAAAATAATGCCCTTCAATTATGCATAGGACCGAGTGCCGTTTTCACAAACATTCGGAAAATACTCAGAGCGTTTTGACGGCTCAGGGACTTTCTTCCGAAAAGATAGGCATGATGGTTTCTCTGAGACTCTTTAATACTATGATATATTTCCTCAATATGGATGAGTTCGATTCATGAATATTTACAGTACACAACCTGTATACTGTAGATATAGAGAAAATGAAACGCCAAGAGAGAACAATACTCTCAGAAGAAGGTGCAAAGAAATGATTTGCCGCTCAGCTCTGGGTTTCGGCTACAGCATCCTCCCAGCACTTCCTCCATCCACACTCCATGCCCGTTAATGGGATGGAAAGTGTCGGGTGACGCAGAGGCTGAGCGAGAGACGGAGGGAGAGGTAGAGCCTCCTTAATGGCTGAAAGCCAATAAACACATAAATAAACATTATAGCAGCAGATAGTTTTACGGGGGCAGGTGGTGAAAGGCTGGTTAAGTGGCACAGAAAGCTAGTAAAACGCCAAGAGTCCAGTCTTTAATCAAGTTTGGGTGGGGCTCTCAGCAGAGATCTGATTAGACGCAGACACCAGGCTCTCTGTGATCAATGTGGGTGTGACTGGGTGCTCTAACGTTGCCTCTATCTGACCCCACCCCCCGCTTCCTACATCCCATCACTCTCAGAGGCGCAAGATGGCAGCCGAGCAGCTTCTCGAACACATGGATCTCCAACCGTTAGCCGTGAAGCACCAGATGGCACAGGCTATCAGCATTATGCTGCCAGACTCTACTCATCAGTTAGCTGAGAGCTCATTGGATCATATTGCTGGCCTCCTAGAAAGACAAGGTAAACTTAAGTAGTGTGCATTTAAAAAAGAGGAATAGTTTCGGGGAAAATTAAAAGGTACCATGGGGTAGGGCTGCTCGATTACGGCAAAAATCATAATCTTGAATATTTGGGTCAATAATTGATATCACGATTATTAAAAACGATTACTTTGAAAACATCCATTTATTTAAATAAAAAAGTGAACATTATGTTTTTAACAGTTGATTAACTGTAAGTATAATTCAACTGAAAAACCAATAAAAAAAAATTAAATAAAAAAAAATTAAAATCAAATAAATAATCGTTTTATTTCAATTATGTTGTTTTCATAATCGTTGCAAGCCAAAATCGTAATTGCGATTAAAATAGGATTAATTGAGCAGCCCTACCATGGGGTCAGATTATAGTTTTCCAAAGTGGGGTTCGTTTAGCATGAAACACTTGAAATAACTAAAGGACAAGTTAAACAAGAAAGTAGAAAGTGAGCAATGATTGAGAGTCAGACCTAAACAGTTCAGATGTGCATCTCACACTGCACTCTCACTTCATGTTCCTTTTGTTATTCATGTTTACTGTCTTTGTTTTTAAATGCCTTTTTATAATATGTTTCTTAATGCTCTTAATGTTTTTCATTTGTGTAAAGCACTTGTGTTGAAAGGTGCTGTATAAATAAACTTGCCTTGCCTTCCATAGAGATATACAGATGAAGTTTTTCTTGAGTTACAGTTTTTCCTAAGAACATGCCGAACTAGTGACTAACAGGAAAAGAGTTTTAAGATAAGAAAGAAACATGAAGTTCTGTCAGATAATAAACACGCAGATAACACTTTGATTACTCATCTCAAGAATTCAGATTAAATCCACGAGAGAGCTGACCCAGTGAGAAGCCTGTGTTGTGAAAGAGCAGCACAAAAATACACACGGCACAAGAAAAGGGCTTACATGATAAGCAGTGCTAATTAGGGATCTTAGTTTTGCCTTCCTGTCAACTTGAAATCAACTTGTCCAGCAGAAAACCATTTCCCCTCTCTTAAAGAAAGATAATGTGCTGTACTTAATGCGAAAATCTGATCTAGACCAAATTTACCAACCCTACTTTTATTTTGAAAATCTCTGTGGACCTACAGGACAACTTAAGATATGTCGTTGCTACCGAAATGTTAGGGTAGCAACAGATCAAAAAAAGTGCCTTGACTTCCTTATATTGAGAATACAATGATTTAGCCCGGTCTTGTTCTTCCTCTCGACCAGGAATCCTAAGGTTATGGAAATATATTCTATTCTGGAGAGTAGTGTCCCAATGCAAGCGGTCCTCATACAACGGTTGGCATTTTATCTTGTTTCAATGTGTTCCTTTGAATATTAAACAAAAGCAAAGCAACAGCTGTTACAAGGCAAACTGACTTGTTGTCTGGGCTATGGAACAGGTAGGGGGTGAAAATGAGGTGTCACTTAAGTACATTTGGACAATCTTATGTAACAAAAAAGTCAATTCTGGTTTCACACAGGACACAAACGGATAAGAGTCTAGTGTTTTTGGACCCATCTATCCACCCGACCTCCTCCAATCACTGATACATTTTCAAAAAACGTGGGTTGGATTCAAATACAGGGCAGTACTTATCGTCGGTGATGTTTTGCAACAAACATTAAAATATCCCAAAATTTCCTGAGTGACTGTAAAGCAGACGGAGGTGGGAGGCTTTCCTCTGCTACTACTTGCAATTTTTTCTGTCGTTTTCTTTTGGCACTACATATCCAATAATTGAGTGTTACGAAAAGAGCCAACAAGGTCCCAATGTACTCTTCAGCGGCTGCTTCTCACATTAATGTTTGGAGTGTCTGACTAAGCTAGCTTCCTGACTGTCAAGCAGCTGTTTTCTATTAGCCCGATATTACTCTCCATCCAATTAAAGTCTAAACCCACGCTTTGTGAAAAATCTGTGGGATGTGAGCTGCTACGACTAATGTTGACAGCCATGCTCTCTGCTCTGGTCAGTTCATTCTCCAGTCAACACATCAGGGGGGGGGGGGGGGCAGATGTCTCAGTGAGCTCCCTTTCTGTGGGGCTACCATTGTTGCCAAAGTCATTCATCAAAGTCAGAAGCTAACCCTAACCCTAACCCAGCAAGCATCCACATTTGAGTTGCTTATTTACAGCCAAAGAAAAGCCTAGTCGTTAACCATGCTTCTGAAATGTATTGCTTTCATTATTGTGCAGGAAAAGCTTAACAGAAATGAGGGCATTCTTTAAAAAATGAGTTTAATCCGATTGTGCTTGCAAACAGTAGGCACAATTTTGGCAACAAAACGAAAATCGTTGGAGCCGAAATGTCTTATTTTGATCATTTGTTGCCCCATTTTATAATGCGTTTATTTACTGTGCTCCGGGGTTAAGTAAATGGATGTACTTGTATCTTTTTTGTTACAGAAGTCCAATATGGAGCTTTGCCCATATGTATCTAACATACAGTTTTTAGACAGCACTAACGGCCCGTCCACACAGCAGCATTAAAAAAATCTTCCAACGCTTCTCTGCCCATTGTCTTTGAATGGGGGTGACGTCACTTTGCCTCGCTTTCGCCGAACTGCATTGTGGGGAAGCAAAGCGAAGATTTCCAGGATTTTCAGGATTCAAAAGTTGAGCAATGTTCAACTTTTGAAGCTGAGCTGGAAGCGTCAGCCAATCAAATCCTGTTTATGCAAATCTGGCAGTACAAGCGCTAGCCAATCAAACCGCGTGTAAGCTGGGAGAGCCAGACCGCAGTTCATTTCCTCATATTCCAAACGAGAAATTACGGTAGCAAATCACCCGGTTCTTTATGACCAGAACTATTTACCGGGATACAAACCGGAGGAACCAGGCGTGGAGGGAGGTGGCAGAGACAGTGGGTGAAACTGGTAGGTTTTCGCCTGTTTGGGGATTTTATATATATATACATATTGCTCGCATAAAATCCCCAAGCTTTCAGACGCGCCCACCTCCAAGATTTTCAAGTTTTTTTTAACGCTGCTGTGTGGACGGGCCGTTAACTGTCAGTTTTACGTTGTCTATTTGGTAGCTTTGGCAAGCTATGGGGGCTTTTTGTACATACTTATATGTTTGCGTTCAAATTGAAGGTTGTCCATCATCAACACCTTAAATCTCTTTGCTCTTTAGTTTTGATTCCAATCCGAGGCGTGTCTGACTGCATGCATCATACCTGGAGACTAAAAGCACGTGTGGTGTTTAGATATACAAAAAGTAAACCAGTTGAAATTGCTACCAGTGACTTTTGCACCGTTAAGCTCATGTTTCAATTTCAATCCTCTGTAATTGTACTCTCAGGCATGGCATGTTGCATGAATGTAAATATATATCTTATCTTTCTGACTCCATATTCTCTTTGAATGTTTTCATACATTTTTAAAAAGACCTCTTTGTTTTGAGCGCTGCGAGATATCAGAGCCCACATAAATATTCATAGATATTCCACACTTCATTATCATAAGACTGATACTGGCAGTCTTAACAGATTGTACTGTTAAAACATATTCTGCTGAGAATATTAAATTGCAGATACTGTATGTGTTATAGCTCGCATTGAGAGGAAACACTGAACATCAGAGTTCTTGGTAAACTACGGCTAAGTCGGGTTTAATGTGTGGTAAAGAAATGAAACTATGAATACTTCATTAGGATGACAAACAGGGAGATTACGGTTGAAAATGACAACAATTATGACTTCATTTGAGCTGAAATCTATTTAGAAGACATTTCAATCGTCTTCCAACTTTCTGTAAGTGAGGACTAGTCTGCTATAACTCCAGCTCTGCATTAGCTTGAAGAAGACATAGCACATTACAAGAGCCAGAGGGTTATAATGTTAACATAATGAACTCTGAAGCACACGTGGCAGAACCACAGGGCTGGATATATGGTTCTGTTAACAATGTGTAATCTGACACTTTATCCGCACCATCTGTGAGGAGGCAGAACGATGTGATATAGAAATCACGTATTGTTCTTTGTTTTCATACAGTTTCTGGTCTTCTACACGTAGTGACATGTACGTTGAAAGCCCCTCACAACAGCCGTTAAATCCTCCACTCCCCCACGTTTCATCTGACCCCTTCTGTAAAAAGAAACCTCCTCCTCCTCCTCCTCCCTCATGCTGTCGGCTCAGCCATCCTCTAAGGGTTGTAATTGCGGGTTAGCTTAGGGAACAATTTCCAGGGCAGTAGCCCATGCTCCCTTTTTTAAGAGGGGGGAGAGCGCGAGCGTGGTCTTCTTTGAACGACGAGGGCCCGGCAACAAGTTGTTAGAAAATCAGAGGCCTTTGGGAAATGCCTAGAACATTTTGGCATGCTGTTGTTTGGGCTGACAGCTGGTGGGAGTGACTTGGAAAGCATCGTTTGGGGTAGGGGAGTCATTAGGGAAGCATGGCTGTGAAAGGGGTGAGGCAGGAGACCTTGTGAGCGAAGGGGGGGGGGGGGGGAGAACTTGTTGGACTCGAGTGGCTTTGCAACTGGCTGGGTGTACTGGCGACAGATGGAAAGGATGCCATGTGCTGGAAGAGGCGACGCAATCCTTCACGGCTGTCCAACAGGGCGAGGATGTGTGCAAAAATAGCAATGCATGGTGGGTATGTGGAATGAGGAGTAAACATTCCCATCACTCTCTCTCTCTCTCTCTCTCTAGACTCGCTGGGACCATGGATGATTGGTCCCGGCCTCTTGAGTTCTTCCACACAGGCGGTGGGGGGGGTGGGACTGCCAACCCCCTACCTGAGAGTCTCGGGTTTTTCCACATTTACACAACACTATCTCTTACTGCTATTTTGTACCCAGCCACACCTCCCTGTCACCCACTGTGAGCGTTTCAAGGAGAGAAACATGTAACTTGAGTGCAGGCTGGACAGCTCTTCAGTTGAACAGATAAAAGGGGATATAACTTAACTCTATTGCCTTTTATCGGGCGGCTGTGGGTCAGTGGATAGTGCGCTGGACTTTGAATCAAATTGCTCGTGTGGGGATTGTCCACAGTGTTGAGTATGTAAGTCTGTGTGACTTGTAACATGTAATCTGCAGTTGTAAGGGATGGGAAAAGCATTCTGATAGTATTTGGGGGAGGTACAGTATTTTTTTATTTACTTCACTAGCCCGCTGTCATAACTATAAAAAGCCAACATATGAAGCATTAAGTGTTTACGGTAATGGATTATCGGACATACTGGAATTTTAAAAGACTGGTTATATATTAGGAAACACATTCAACAAGTCGGCATATCAGAGAGAAATCTACAGGGAGAAGACATCTTGGTTTGGTACGTTTTCAGGTTAGTTATTTCAAACTAAATGTTTAAAAAGGACAATGACACACATGCCAAGCTGCAAAACAGCCCTGTGTTGACGTTTCTACGGAGAGAGCTGGACTCAAAAAGGCTCAAAGTTCTATTTATTTCAACTTTGACCTGGATTGCCGCTGGCTTTTGACATGCAACCAATCAGATGCAAGTTATAGCGCTCAAGATAGCAGGGGTCGAAACCATCTAAATTAAAATGAACTATTTCGTTTTCACCACAAGGCTCTGCGCCCAACCTCGGGGTAAGCTAAGAGAAGATAGCGAATCATGTTGAGACAGATTCATGCAGAGGAGGTGAATGGATTTTTTTTTGTGGGGCTCAGAGCTTTGAAAATTACATTCTAACATTTTTGGGGGGAAAAGCTACTGAAATATAGATCCCGCCACAGCGGTACTCTAGAGATTATTTCTTTGACAGAAAGTAGTTCCAAGGAAAATGCAGTGAGATGATTGAGTATCCTAAATAAGCGAGGCTTGTCATTGGTTCATTTTCAAACTTTTTTGAGTGTGTTATTGCTGAATATTATGATTAGATGTTGTAACGTTCTTAATAGCTAGATTGATATCATGAAAGCATGTTTGACTTCCTTATTATTCCTACCACTTCATCCACACGTGTGTATTGGCTTCTCCTCTCACTGATAGCCATCACGACCTTTAAACAATGCATTTGCCATCCTTTGCAAAACATGAAAGCAAAATGCCAAGTTTTGATGCATTAAAAAAAAAAGAGCTTTTCATTCCTCTCATAGCTTCTCCCTATTCCTGCTCCCTCTCTGCAATTATCCTGTCTGCCAGCCCGCCCCGGACAAACAGACTCAATCTGTGGGGAGGGGGGGCGATACCGTCCGGAACGAAGCCACACAGCGACAGCATGACGCACGAACACGTAATCGGGATTCAATCGGACCGGTGTTTGTCAGTTTGCTCTTGTGTATTGTATGAGAGAGGTTCCAGGTTGAATTGAGGCGATTTGTAATGTGTTTAATATTCATGAGAATATTTGTCATTGTTCAAATGATAACAAACAAACATTTGCATAAAGCATATTTGTCCACTCATATGTTGATAAGAGTATTAAAAACTTGAAAAGTATCCCTCTAAGGAACATTTAGAACAGATAAAAAATGTGCAATTAATCGCGATTAACTATTTTAATTGACTGACAGCCCTAGTTTTGACGCATAGTTTCGAGTTTACTTTGTCCTGGTTTTGAGAGATCTGTATGAAAGATGTCTGCTCTTCTCCAAATGTCAGCAACATCTCGTATCACATCATCTTATCGCAGACTAAATAAACCATCCTTTTTCAACAGCAGCTTAGACAACACATTTCAAACCTATCCTTTACACAGAAAGATTGGCATATTCCAAGCAAATGCAGTATCACTAACATTAGTTTGGCTATTTCAAAGCTACTTGTATTTTTTTATATCTTCATGGTTAAATGAATTTATTACATGGCTTAGTTGAATACTCGATTCTGATTGGTCAATTCAGAACACGTGACACGTTGTTAATACCGAACAGACAGACCGCTGTCAAGCACTTATTGACCGTTGTTAAGGACGCTCACATCTACACAAACAAGTCCGTTCGATTTAACTTAATACAGTTTGGCCGAAAAGCAAACTGCTTCGCGTCGGGCTCCTGATCAGCCTGTCGGTGTTCTTTTCCCCATAATGACCGCGTCGCAGCACATTATCCCTTACGTATTGTATGTCGCTTCAGATAAAGCACAAACTAAATGCTTGGTAGAAAATAAATATTCTCCTGGTCTCACATAAGCAACATTAGTGCTCCAGATTCATCTCCCTAATATAATGTTTCCTATGTATTGCCGTCTTGATTAAAAGATAGCAATCAATTAAAACAATTAACGTGTTTTTATTCTAAAGTGCACAGAACAAGAAAGTGGTAATTACCACTTTAGGAAATTAAATATACTAATAAGTAAGCATTGTAGACAACTTTCTGTACATTTGTTTGTATTTGTCTGTCAGGCTATTAGAGCTCATGATATCAGTTTCAGGAAAACCTCCAGCTCGTCTAATTAGCACCACCTACAGTATATTAAACTAATATGTTTACCATTTGCCTTGTCAGTGTCTCTACCACACCACTGAAGGCCACAGGCTACTGCATTAGTGCTTTCAGATGTACAAATGAGATTACATTAACCTCAACTGTATCGGGACGGAGGTAAACATCTCACAGGCAGCCACATCAAAACTGTAATGGAGAGTTTTGTAATTCTGCTGAACTGACCCTTTAAAAATAGCCAAAAATGTGTTAAAAAAACAGCACTATGGTCCCTTTGAAATGCTCATTTCTCATATTACTCCACTACGTTCGAGGAGGGTTGCTCCTGACAGGAAGCTCAGTTTAAAATAGCCTTCATGTGGTCCTTTGAGGGCTCCGTGCAATCCAAGCTGCGAGTAGACCGTGATAAATCCTGAGCGGAAAGTGTAGAGGGCTCCATCATGGATCACCTCGTGGAGCGGGAGGTTGACATTAGATCCTCCCTGTGGAGAAGACCCCCTAGACCCCGGGACATTAGCTTTAGCCGGCTGTCGGGGGGCCCCTCTCTTTTGGAAAAGACGCACAGTGGCGGCCGGCAGCAGACGGGAGCGTTTAAGGAGGGTCCCGTGCGGCGAGGGGCTTGGCCGGCAGCCAGGAGCTCTCGCTGAGCGGCTTAATCACATCCAGATTGGGACATTTAAGATGAAAACAAAAACTGGGGGAAGCTTGTAAAATGTATGAGGTCTTTGAAAGGTGAGGCTGCAACTGTTTGAAGGGGTTGTGTGTGTGTGTGTGTGTGTGTGTGTGTGTGTGTGTGTGTGTGTGTGTGTGTGTGTGTGTGTGTGTGTGTGTGTGTGTGTGTGTGTGTGTGTGTGTGTGTGTGTGTGTGTGTGTGTGTGTGTGTGTGTGTGTGTGTGTGTGTGTGTGTGTGTGTGTGTGTGTGTGTGTGTGTGTGTGTGTGTGTGTGTGTGTGTGTGTGTGTGTGTGTCCTGTAACTACCCTTTATTATGTGGCACCAGAAAGTCATTACAGTCACATTATATATCCCGCAGTAGCTGCTGGGTTAACAACACCGCCAGCCGTGACGCACGTGCTGACAGAGCCTCAGAAAAACGGAACAATCTGAGATGATCTACCTTTTCTTCAAAACTATTTGCAAGTATTAACTTAACATTTCGAAACCAACACTTGTGGTTTCACAGGGTTTCCATGTAGTGTTTCCCCGTCACATAGATTAGGGTTAGAGTAAGGGTCTAACTATTCTAAAATAAATAAGCAACAGTCAAAGTCTTAAGTTATGAAGCCACTGCAAACCTCATCTACTTCAATATATACTTTTCATTTGAAGAGATCTCTTTCTTTAAAATGCTTGTTTTTGATCAAATGTCCAAAAACCAAACAACTTTACAATAGAAAAAGAATAAGAAAAAACAGTTAATATAAAGATTTTAAGAACCGCAACCATTGACTATTAGTATTTTGGACTTCACAAATGTTTTAAAATCATTACATAATTATCAGAATATTGTATTTAACATATATTTTTGATTGTTTTTTAGATATTTTTAATGCGCTCATGGGCCTAGAAACTCTTATATCTCCTTTTTCGAATTGGTTCACAAATGAAGTCTCCATTTTAAAGTGTTAAAAAACTTGTATAAAAAGAGCACAGACAGACATCTCTAATGAGAAATACAAAGAAGGAATTGCAGGCGTGTAGAAGCGCATGGCTCATAGTGAGTAGCTCTGAGAAAAAACGTATTTCCTTGGCATTCAAAGCCCTTGGGTTTAAATAAAAGAACGTTTTTTATGTCATGAAAATCTTCTTTTCATACACAATGTGGCCTAATGACGTTGGCATTAGAGGAAAGTTCAGACTGGATCATATAAAGACGACCTTTAATGGAAAGTTCTGGAGAAACTTTCACAAAGGCATCTGGTGTTGGAGGAGCTGGACGGACAGACAGCTGACAGGCCGAACACAATCACCATGTTCAAGAGCCGTCAGTTATACGGCTGTTACTAAAGCCCAATTTGCCCTTTCACTAATGGCTTTCTATCATTTCCACCAGTCACCTTGGATGTTGTGCCCTTGTTTTAAACACAGTCATCCCCAAAGTGCTCGTTAACTGCTATGCTAAAAACAGAGAAATCAGATGACTCACCTATTGAAGACATCCGAACAAGATCCAAAAGGGGCAGAGAAGAGAGACACAGAAAAATAAGGAAATTAGTTACATGGTAAACAACTTTCAAACAGAAAATGTTTTACACACAGTTGAAAAGCTTTCCAGATGGAGGGCAAAGGCAGCCAAGAAGGCTTTGAGCTGAACAGCTTTACAAACAACCCTGGATCATTTCCTGAAGAGACAGAAAAACACATTGCTATTTTCAGCTGACCTTTAAATAAAGTCAAAGTTTGGGATTTAACCGCAGCACAAGGTTGGAGTATTTTTTGCATTCATGATCATGAAACTGGAGGGAGGCTTTGTGAAAATCATAAAAAAAGGTGCGTCCTTTTTGAAAACATTGGTGTGACGTCAGAGCTGCGGTGTTTTTCACCAACTGTCTAATCCCTGTAGCTCCACGTTGAACTGTTTGCTTGTTTCGTTTAACTCGGCTTAGAGGATTAACACTGTCTCAGGTTACATCACAACCTTTTACTACGGAGAGCAGGCTATAATCACGCCTACGTCAGGAGCATTAAATATACTAGCAGACCTGTTTTGGTTCTGGGTCAGTGTTCCTTAGCTGTTATCTGTGAACTGTGCACAGATGAGTTTAAAAAGGTTCATTTCAACACAAATGCAGTCGTTTTTTTATTTGAATTGCAAACAGGCCGAAAAACCAAATGGACGTTGTTTCGTTTTTATTTTTTTAATCGTTGGCACCTTTCTTTTTCCTAATTCTTAGAAAATCACCAACCAGCCAGAGTTCTTCTTCTTCTTCTTCTTCTTAGCCAAACATTCGGTCTCCAAATTTAGAAGAGCTCTAGCCTTTTCACACCAAGTCGAAAGCCAGCGAATTGCGTCAATTTTGCAAGAATTAAAAAGGTGGTGGGAAGAGGATCCCAAGGTCAACGTGGTAATCCACCTGAAGGAAAGCCCCCCCGCGTCCTTTTACTTTCTGAAAGTGGTAATAAACTCGGTTCTTTCAAGTGCTCAAGTGGACATGCAAAGGTCAAATGAGGGAGGGGAAAAGGTGACTTTAAAGGGAAGATGATTGAAAAGGTCAGAAACACTAAATGTCTCAGGAGTCTGATTGCACATTGTCGGTATCCTTTGAGAAGCATTTAGAGATAACATGTATCAATGGGTTGATCAGAAGCCCCC
>NW_011355591.1:58913-62299 GCF_000735185.1 Notothenia coriiceps
AATGATGTATTCTTGTAAAAAGTCAGATAACAGAGCCAAGAAGGGGGCAACGCCATGATTGGACATCAATCATCCCTCGCCTCCTTCAACGACAGTCACTTTGTAAATTAGTATTGAAGGAACATATCCCCCCATTTAGGGCTGAACGATTCATCGATTTTAAATTCAAATCGCGATTTTAAATGATGCAATTATCAAATCGCAAAGCCTGATTTTTTTTTTAAAGTCTTTTTTTACTTTTTGTCCTTCTTGTGTGTCAGTCATCCGCACCAATCAGAAGTGCTGTGCTCCACATGTACCAGCCGTTGTTAACCAATCAGAAGTGGCCCATGATAGAAGGTGATGGACAGATTGATCCAATCACCTGCAAGTATTTTTGAAAGTGCCAGCCCTTTCCAAATGGCTTCCAATGGAGCTCTCCTAGATGGTTTGGTGAAACCATCTGAGTCAGGTTAGTAATGCTCCATCACATGTTTCTATTACAGGGTGAATCTTAAACTGAAGCTTGACTTTAAAGCAACCCAACGGAAGTTTCATGTAAGTTTAGTTCTTTCACTCGTAGCTCGGGCTGCGGGGGTGCTAGAGACGGGAGCACGTTGATACGACCTTCCTAGCCGGAGTTATGGCCGCATTGTACAATAAACTTCCGTCGGGTCGCTTAAAAACAAATATCGCAAATCGAATCGCAATATCTGTCAGAAAAATCGCAATTTGATTATTTCCCCAAATCGTGCAGCCCTACCCACATTCAATGTTTAGTAAAATGGTCAAAAGGATCAAATGATTGTTGATGTTTCTTATTTATGATGTGTTTAATGCGAGATATATTTACATTCAACCAACTTAAATGTATAAACGTTTGAAAATCATCCACAATTAATAATTCAATCACGACAAATTGTGTTTTTTTTTAAGGTACAGCTTGGAAAGTCTGTCAACAACAACAACAACCTCGAACTACTTGTGTATATTTACATTAAAGTTCTTTGTCAAAGTGAATGATTCCTTCCCTTGGCTTTAAACATTCAGTATTTCCTATCAACACATTTAACACAATCATCAAACAATGAGCGTTACTCTGAAACCAGTTTAGCAGGTGTTATTCTATACTGCAGGATTGTGGCACTTTACGACCCATAATGCAAGTTGACCGGGTGGTGTTGAACTTATAGCCGTCTCTCAGCTGCACATTGAATGCCACTGGATTTGGCGTTAGTAAGGTTACTTTTATTCCTAGTTTTCAGCTGTGGTTGATGCTCGTCTGCTGCTCATCTAACCTCCTAGAGAGAAGGCTTTGTTCCTATTGACCAATCATAGCCCAGCGCGTGCATCCCGAGGGAATCTATTCGTGATATTATGAGTGTCTTCATTGTATTTTGTATTTGTTCTCCCTGTGTTTTCAACAGCAATTGTGTTGCTTTTATCTTTGATTTGAACCCTGCGTTGCTTTAAAAAGTTGTGTATACACTGAAGTGTGATTGCATAACCCAATTTTGTTTATTGAGGGTCTGCTAAGCGAGATAACAAATGTATCCTTGGCATGTTGAACTTGCATACCAGTCAAAGACCAGTAAAAGTATCTGCTTTGTCAGCACATGCATAACTCAAAGGTTATGACCAGCTAGAAGATGGTTGGCCAACATAAAGGCTAGCTGCCTGCTTTATTGAGGCGGATAAATCAAAAAGGTGGTGTGCTGTTTCTCCGTTTAACCCGCTGCAGCCTTAACCAGTACAAAGCTTTGAGTCCTCGACACGTTTGCTCTGCACAGCTCCAGCTAACTGTGGTGGTGACTGCCGAAAGCAAGCAGAGCGAAGCTGTGCCAGTGGCAGAGCTCACAGATAACAGGCTTAAGCACAGGCTGGAAATTATTAAGACCACAAAACTTTTTTATTTTTCTTTCCTCTGACTCTTCCTACAAAGCCTCTGACTTTGGACGATACTACTCCAGGTCAAAGTCTTACGAGAACAGTGAGTAAACTGACTGTCCTAACTTGACTCCCATGTTTCTGACAAACACAGAGCCAACATGTACATGATATACACGTATCCAGCATGTGCAACCTCGCTCTGCATCGACCAATCGCTATGCTGGCTTCCAAAAGGTTTAGTTTATTTGTTTATAGCTTCGTGGACAGTCCCAATTAATCAACTGTCACAAACAACAGTACATGGGGCAGCTTCAGCCAACATCGCTCAGTGGCAGCTGTTGTCCGGCCACAACGTGGAACAAGCTCCGAATTGACATCAAGACAGAAAAAGGTCCACATATCTTCCGTCGTTAACTGAAGAATATCCACGTCTTCAGGACTTACCATGTGTAATTTGAAGCTGCAGGATTGTTGCTATTTTGAGTTTGTATTGCCATGGTTGATTGCAGCTAAGTGAAATAAGTAAAATGCGGACTTTCGGCACTTGAACTGCTTGAAAACAGTCTGTATTTAGATTATTATCAGCAACAATTCAATAGCTGTGTATTACTCATTGAATATGTACTCTTTCATTAGCCTGACTAATCTATTTTCCATTTAGGATATGCTTGTCCTCATGCAAAACACACGATGCACTTCGAGGCCGATATACAGGTAGTGCCAGTGCCCCAAAAAAAGCACTAACAGAAAGCATTGCTTCTCGGTTTGCTGTGAGTATTGTGCACGTAAACTCTTCTTACCCCGTACAATCTGTGAATACGAGCAAGGCTAGCATTTTTCAATTGAACCTAAACTCAGCCTGTCTACTGGGGAATTGCAAACACATTGCAGGATGTAAACAAGCCAAAATAGTAGGATGTCAGAGCAGAGTCACATCAGTTTCTGGCCTAATAACATGCCAGACTGCGGTGGAAGTGAGTCAGAATAAGTGAGGCTGCTTTGTGTCAGATGTCTCAGTCAGAAAAGGATGTGAAAAGAAAACCTGAAGAGTTGTCTGCAGGGGGGGAGAGCGAAAAAGATGTAATGAAAGAAGTGGTAAGCCTTAAGCACATTAACGTTAAATATTGATGTGTCTGGATGGTTAACTGACACATTTTAAGTGCTGTGTATTAAGTAGCTCCAGTTAGAGGAGCATGCTGGAGCTTTACACAAACCCCCTGCTACTTCCTGTTACACTTCATTTACTTGTCAGTGTGTCTTAACTGCTTCTACTAACTAATGTTTGCAATCCATGGTCAGTGTTCCCAAAAACAAGCTTATTATGTGCAGCTTTATTGTTTCACACAATGCTTTAAGGCTACATTGGTTTGTAAGAAATTGTCAAATACTATGCTAGTGTTTTTCTTCCTATACTACCAGCATACTTGCCAACCCTCCCGATTTTCGCGGGAGACTCCCGATCTCATTGCCCTCTCCCGGTTTCCTCCCGGGGTCATATTTCTCCCGTATTTCTCCCG
>NW_011355591.1:62317-62698 GCF_000735185.1 Notothenia coriiceps
GAGTGGCAATAACTCTCCTCACCAGCAGGCGGCGGTAGTCATACTTGTCAACCCTCCCGATTTTCGCGGGAGACTCCCGATCTCATTGCCCTCTCCCGGTTTCCTCCCGGGGTCATATTTCTCCCGTATTTCTCCCGATTTTACTCAGGGCTGTTTCCACTCGGACTTTAATACAGCTACACCATTGTTTGGTTTCCATGGTAACGCATCTCTTTAGTAGCGCGCGCAACTGAAAGTCGGAGATATATCACAGAAAACAGAACAAGAAACGACAACTCTCCCCTCTGCTCACTCCTTTCCTGTAAAATACAGGTCCAGCCCACACATATGCTCTATCAAGGATGGTGCTACAGGCCGCAAGGCAGTGCACGGCGATCCCCC
>NW_011355591.1:62730-88588 GCF_000735185.1 Notothenia coriiceps
GAATCTAATACAACTCCGGCGACCCCCCTCCCCCCGCGGTGGTTTTGAAATGCTTCCGATTTCTGAGGTCTCAAGGCTGGCAAGTATGATTACCAGTCCTAATGCTGATTGCAATTGAAGTGTACTGTGTGAACCTACAAAAGTAACACATCAAATCCTATCATTAGCCTCTCACACAGACTTCAGAAAGGACTATTTTTGACTCTCAAATTAAAGATGTAATTATCAAAACAGTTGCATACAGTCAACATACTTTGTCTCCAATGAGCTTTCTGCTGTAACTCAGAAGGAGACGCTGGAGTCTGTCAAACAGCCATGCTGGGTGTAGTTCAAACAGGTCTGACATGTCTGTGATTTACTATTTTTTTACAAACATAGCATACTGAGCGAAGCAGTTACTGCAGAGATCAACCCATTTAAAGCTCTGTGTGACACAACGGATCCTCCCTGGATTACTAGCTGTTTGAAAGAAAGTATTTGTCCTCGACTGTTAAAGAATAAACCACATCAAACACTACTGTCAGAAACTCTCTTTTTATGTTCAACTGCTGACTGTGAAGATGCCTGCAGGAAAAACGAAGGAATTTACATTAGAAAAAAAATTATTTAGTGAGACAATTTTAACGGCACATCATCGGCAAACATTATCTGATATAGACCTGAACATCAGCAGGAGAGGACTCTTTAAAGTATAGACACTACATACTGATATACACCTGAACATCAGCAGGAGAGGACTCTTTAAAGTAGAGACACTACATACTGATATACACCTGAACATCAGCAGGAGAGGACTCTTTAAAGTAGAGACACTACATACTGATATACACCTGAACATCAGCAGGAGAGGACTCTTTAAAGTAGAGACACTACATACTGATATACACCTGAACATCAGCAGGAGAGGACTCTTTAAAGTAGAGACACTACATACTGATATGATCCTGAACATCAGCAGGAGAGGACTCTTTAAAGTAGAGACACTACATACTGATATACACCTGAACATCAGCAGGAGAGGACTCTTTAAAGTAGAGACACTACATACTGATATACACCTGAACATCAGCAGGAGAGGACTCTTTAAAGTAGAGACACTACATACTGATATACACCTGAACATCAGCAGAGTAGGGCCCCTTTAACACCTTGGTGCTCTGCTTAGTTTAAAATAAATTGAAAAGGCGCAATTTGCATCATTTGACACCTCTTTCGTAGCCGTTTAGAAAGTGACACGAACTGGGAACAGCCTTTCCTCTGCTTCATGTGTCTAATATATTCCACTGTAATATGAAAGGGTAATCATAAATGACACAATGCCTACTGGCCAAGATTGCCAAGACACACTTCAAAGGATATCAGAAATAATGAATTGCTGCAGTCTTGACATTCATATAACATATATATCGACATTCTCGGGCTCACGAGACAGCCTGAGAGAATAAAAAGCTGAGAGATAGCTAAGTAACGTATTCAGGAACACGCTCTTACAGGTTTGTGTGTGATGTGTACATGTGGTGGCAGATGTGGGTATAATAAACCTCACTGCTGCAGAACCAGGAACATCCATTATCTGTCATTACATCCTTCAACAGGCATACAGTAAATCAGATTTCCCCAAATAACCGGCCAATGGAGTTCTCTTGATGGCCTATTCAGATAAGACAATTATTCTGTTCTTAAGTAGAGGACTTCCCCTGTAATTGTTTTGTATTTGCACTGTTGAACCCCTTCCCAACTAAAGCACCCATGGGGATTATGGAAATTCAATTATTTTCTATCAATATGACGGCATAATCAACTCATACCTCGGCAATCTCATTACACCCAGGACTGCTTAATCTGAACCTCTATTATCTCTACTTCCATCTTTAGTCCTGTATGGCAGCAAATCCAATTGTGACATCATTAGTGGCTTTGATAGGAGCAACGACCCTTGTGTCTTCCCACAAATGATCTTAACATCTGACAGGTGAGCTTATCTTTTACATTAGGAGAAAGGTCAAGATACAGATTCAGTTCTGAGAAATGTACTAACTCAATGTACTTATCAAGTTGCTGAAGGCTTAGATTTCATTGATGTCAATGTAATGTAATACATTGAAATGCAAGAAAATCAGCCAAAGAGTGTGTTTGTTTTTTCCATCAAACATTTAATACAACAAATTGGCAAATTCTATCTGTTGAAGTTGTGGATAACTTTGAAAATTCTTTCAAAAATCTATTGTTATTTTATTTTCCATTATGTTATTTTTTTAGAGACACATAGGAAGTCTTTGTGTTGTACCGCCCTGCGAGAAAAACACACATTCCTCCTGCAATCATTTTGCCAGTCCTGCTAAGACTGAATCAGGAGAGAAATGCAGTGTATTTGAAGCAGTGAACAATAGGACCGCATCGCAAGAAACTGAAATATGCTCAAATATTCACCGGAGGAATTCTAGTTACAAGAAGCCATCTCAGTGTGTACCACAACAATCTCACTCTTGATATGTCGAACACTAAGTCAACACATATGTATATTGTTAAGGATAAGTGCTGAAACAATTGGACCATTGATTGGTTGGTCGATTACCTGACAATTATCTGTAGATTGAGATTGAATGTTTGTGTTTTGGACTGTTGAACAAGTCATTTAGAAACGTGACTTGGAAGTTTGAAATTGGAGTTAGGGTTATGCAAACATCTGTTTGAGTGGGGGAACAAGGTCTAAGAAAAATAAAATACTTTCAAACTGATGAATATCTTATACACACACACAAATGTGCCCAGCTTGTCCTTTCTTTTTGTACATGAAGTACAAACATGCTGACTGTATTGTGTTACTTAAGATGTGCAAATAAAAACAGGTTTTGAAAGGTAACATTCTCCAGGAGTTTTCACAAATATTGAGGTAGCATTACAGAGTCCAGGATGTTTTCAATGTTAACCGACACCCCTTGAAATCTGCTGTTCTTCTGTTTATTATGGAAGTCACAGGATGTTCAGGAAATGAACAAAGTTGAAAAATAAACATCATCGGTTTCAGATGTAGGGAATATTTAGAGGGCAAAAAGACACAAATGTTTTTCCCGTTGGATAAAAGTTGTCACAAACTCAGTGAACTTTTAAACTAAGGACAACACAGGATCAACAACAAGTGAGAGTCTTACAACAACACTTGTTTTCAAGAGCAGAAACAATGCTCTTTGTCAACTTCACAATCCATCGGGGTGACTCTGACCCCTCGGAAGAAACAGATCTGTGTTGGAAAAAGTTGTGATTCTCATCAGTAGCCTGTCAGGAAGCAGTGACTGATGGCTTACAAACTCCGAAGTAATATCATTTCCAATACAGCAGTCACATTTAACGACATGTCGCTCTCAAGGCTCACAGTCAGTGGGCTCGGATACAACTGGTTTTACAGTGACAAACAACTTTCTACCACATTGTCAACACAAATAATCACTTCATCAGTGCAGTGATGGAAAAATAAGACACAAAAGTGTTCTGTCTTCATCCCAAGTGCAGTAACTTCTATCTGCTAACATTTCCTTGTGTTTTCGAGCATTGAGCGTCCATTTGAAAACTTTGTGATATTGGAAGTTGTATTTCCATGAATGATTTATTTAGTGTGGTTCAAACAAATATAAGTCCTTTTGATTTGGTTGGTTCAGGCTGATTTCAGTCCTTTTAACTCAGAAACTCAGACCAGAAAAAACCTTCAAACTATCGTGTGCAATTCCAGTACCACGAGAAAGTGAAAAGACAATAAAAAGTGTACGTTGTTTTGAGCTGCCGTCTTTGTGAGATCTTTGTGACTAGTTTTAAAAAGGGCCTGTGAACGATAACGGGATCTAAAAACATCTGCACATTTTTGACACAGGAACCAATTTGACAGATATTTATTCCAAGAGTAAGTCTAAATTGCTTGTGTATGCCTCTGTCTTTTGGACACACTGTTATAGGACATTTTGCTATCCTTTGAAGCACTTATTGACAGAAAGATTGGCGGCCGTAATCCCTTCATCTCTCCACAGTGCCTTAAGCCTTTTGCAATATCTCTATCTATCTGGTACACAACGCTTGGGTCCCTTGGCTTATCAATTCCTAACTACCTCATGCCTTCTACCTTAGATGCAGACTTGATCACAACTTTGCCTTTTTCTTTTCTAGCTGGCCCAGACAGAAAGAAAGCCTCCTACCAGTCGGCAAGACTTTGACAGCGAATACATCCGAGTAAATATGAATATAAGCACTGAACGGAGAGGGACACCACATATTGCGACTATCTTTGACAAGGTTTAGTCTGTCTGTTTAGTCTGGCTTCATGTGCAATGTTTTGGATTAAAGATGTCTACTATTTTGGCGATGTACCTTGTATTACAGGCAAATTTGTTTTACAGTAAGGGCCAGTGTCCACATAGCGCTGTGAGTAAACGATATTTCAGGAAAAGCTCCGGTGACATCGCCGTAGAAATTGCATGAAAAAATTGTTTTTCTCACTGCGTCGGTCTGACAAAAATAATAAAGACAGAAAAATCTGTTTTTTTTGGAGTAGATCTGCCAGGTTAGCACCGGATGTTTGTGCCGGTGAGTGATTGAGTTTTATCCTCTTCTTCCCTCGCTATATGGCCGTCAGAAAGAGCGCTGACAACCTAATTTTTGTAAAAATGTAGGAGCAAGAATCTTCCGGTTGGTGCTTATAGTGAAGAAAAAAAAAAGATACTAAAAAAACATGCTAGTTTGCCAGAAAAAGGCACAATGTGGACACAAGCCCTAATTAATAGGTTTATTTAGCTTCAAGCTAAATTACTAGAGATGTCCCGATCCGATCACGTGATCGGGGATCGGAGCCGATCACGTGATTTTCAAAAGATCGGAATCGGGAGAATTTTTTTTTTTAAATATTTGTATTATTTTATTTAATGTTACAAAACAAAAATGACCATGTTCACGTCTTAAAGTCATCCTGAGGCCTTAGTTTTGGTTTAAAATTACACAACATCATGTATGTGTTGCTTCTTTTGGGCTTGTTTTCATAGACCTGGTTGCTTATTTCTAATAGTAGCAGTAAGCTAACGAGAGGCTACGTTCAGCTGGTGACTCGGGAGTCGGGACAGAGAAAATGTCAGGAGTTTGGAAGTATTATAAAATTGAAAGCGAAGGCAGTCTAACAGCCAGATGCAATGTTTGCAAGGCGGATGTTCTGCGTGGTGGAAAGAACAGAGCTACGTTTAACACGACCAATCTAATACGCCACCTGAGAAACAAACAACAACAACACAACGAGTACACAGCGGCCACTCAGGTAACGGCACTGAAACAACCGACACTTTCAGAGACTTTTAAAAGGAAAGAGAAACTGCCCCAGAACAGTGAAAAGGCCAAAAAAATAACAGCCAAGATAGCTGAATTCATCGCATTGGAGGACCAGCCGTTATCTGTTACCTTTTTTTTCTTTTTTCTTAATGCATTGCATAAAGATCGGGAAAAATCGGTATAAAATCAAAATCAAATGATCGGAATCGGATCGGGAGCAAAAAAAGGTGATTGGGACATCCCTAAAAATGACAAAAACATTCAAAAGTTTCAGTTTCTAAAATACAATGATGTATTGCCTGCTATATAGGACTGTGCATTTTAAGAGTAGCTCAGACAAAACACAATAGAAATATATTGTTTGCTGTATTACCATCTTAAGAATTAGCTCCATGGCATTTCTGAAAAACAGATTGGAATACAAAAAGGCCGACATGCAGCCTGTGAGCCCTTTCTTTATCCCCAGTACATCAGCCTTTGTCTGTGAACCTCTCACAGTAGCAGTGGAACCTAATAATTATGGCCAGCACTTAGCAGAGTCCACGTGGCAAAAAGTGGAGCTCAGAGGAAAAGCCGTTTAAAGTCAGCGGGACTTGTGATGAGGTCTTGTCCTCCTTTTGTCTCGATTGCTCACAGATGTTCCTCGCCTCAGATCCCACAATCCAACATTCTGTAAATAAAAGGGCCGGCTGGACACGAACCAGTAAATCTGAAACATACTCCTGGATTGTCAATAGAGCCTGAAGCCCCAAAGGCGGGCAGACGCCAAAGACAACACGCACCATTTGATTTAACATTCGCAATGAGCTATAAGACGCTCGGCGTGGATCAGAGGCCACTCGTGCTTCTGAAATGGTTTTGCAGCCTTATGGGTAGGATGACAAGAAGCTAATTAATGAGTAGCAGGTGATAAACTAACTCTGAAATGTTCAATCTGTTATTAGCTCACAGTATGAAGTCTTGATTTTGAAATGTATCAAAGCCTAAAAGTAGCTTCTGGTTTCTTTCAATCCATGTCGCCTGAATTCGGCCTCGCTTTGGGCTTTCAATGATAACACAAGAAAGTGAGACTAACTTCTGTTTTTATGCATGAACTCTTCCGAGTAACTGATACAAAGATAAATGTAATAGTCAGCACAAAGCCTTTAGCTACTGTGACAGGCCGCTCATCATAAAATCTCAAATCACGACATAGATCT
The DNA here is from genome assembly GCF_000735185.1 of Notothenia coriiceps. Lineage (NCBI taxonomy): Eukaryota > Metazoa > Chordata > Actinopteri > Perciformes > Nototheniidae > Notothenia > Notothenia coriiceps. The sequence goes on from NW_011355591.1 coordinate 69,231, forward strand.
CCAAAAATAAACGATGAAAAAGTGCCAGCCTTTGTGAAGCTGGAGAGCATGACGTACTATAAGGACTAGTGATTGAAAGATACATTTAATATGTTCCTATTGACAGATGTGTGGCTCAAAGGGTACTGATATTCATCTTAAGCTTTGAAAATGTGTTCAAGAACATTAATACAAGTTTCCACACAAAAGCAGTGAATAATTGATGACCAAAATGTGTGTGTTATGACTTTGTACAGCTGCACAGTAATGTTCTCTAAAGGATAAAGAAGTAGGGCATGGCTGACACTTCTGTGGCTCTAGCTTGAAGCCCTACTAAAAAGAGACAATTAATGGACTGTTAATGAGACAAATGGACCCTTTTAAGGTGGCCATGATGATAGGGCGTCGCAAATTACAAATAAATGTAGCCTGTACAAAGAGAAAAGTAAAAAATAAGAGCAATTTAATATGTTGTGTACTCACACCAAGTCACATTGGGATCGCACAGAAATACTCAAGAGCAAATATAATTGGAAGCACTGTTCTTAAAAAAAAAAATGCAGACACAATCACAAAATCACAGTAATGAAATATGAGAGGCCCGTTTGTTGATTATGGTACTTATTAAATCCATTTTAAAAAAGGCAGAAGTTGCTGTATTCCCTCTGCAACCTCAGTGCGTTATTACTTGCAGTTTGTTTGCTCAGCATCACATCAGCGTTCCCCATTACTGGGCGATATCTGCGATGGAGACTGGGCTGTCGAGGCCTGTCTGAGCAACACGAAAGCTGCAAATTGACACGAGGCCAGCTAAGCCCCCTGGTAGAACCCTCCCTGATTAATTAGAACCATGGAAGATGGAAAAAGTATCTGGAGCTTAGTACTCCTGTAATCCCATCCTCCGGAGACCCTGTGTTGACCAAGCTAAACACAATGAAAAGGACTCGGTAACGCAGATCCTCTTCCTGTTGCCATGCCAGTTGTTTTATTTATCTCCATCATCATCAGAAAGATTCACTGTAAGGAATAAAATCAATATTTATATGGCGTAACTTGAAATGAATACACTGTTCTAATTTAAAGCTGCTTTATTCTGAAAACCGGATGTTCACACACCCGACTTCCGGTTTTCGCGAGAAGAAAACGTCAACTTCCGGTTAGCATTAGCATGTGGCTAGTATTATTTTTTGTGTACGTGAATTTAAGGAGAAATCACACGTGGTGTTGCACACTAAACACACTACTCTTTAACCCTCACTTATTGACACTGCAATACTGTTATTAGGGAATGTTTAAATGACCAACAGATATTAGAATATTGTAAAACTAACATCAGAAAACGACAGGACGTGCCGTGGACCCACCCCCGTCAACGCTAAGCCAATAGGAGAAGACTACAGTTGATAGAATGAGAAGCCAGCTGTTAGCCGCTCTCTTGCCCAGCGGATCCAAAGCCAACGGAGGTCCATCCATCGCGGAGAGCCGCCATTTTGCTATTTCATGTTATCATTGTTTAATTAAACGCTGTTAGCTTGTAAATAAGCTTCCTGGACTCTTTTCAGCTAAACCTGGGCTCAGGGCTAAAAGAAGACCCTACACAACCCAAGAGAAGTGAAGTCTCTTGGATACAGATGAAAAGGCTTCTGTGGAGGTGTTGATGAAATGAACCTTGAGAGTAGTATGTTTGGGGCGAACCCCATGAGAGTCTGGCTTTGTTTAGCAATCATAACATTTCTCCTAAAGCGTCTGCCTTTAATAAAGTCATTATGCATTGTGTTCTCACCAAGCGCTTTATGTGCGCTCTGTCACTTTGCAAGAAGAAACACAGCACGTTATTAAACCAACAGACCATAAAAATGAATTCAAAATTACTATGACAGCTGTAAAATGAAGAGAAAACAAACCAGCGCGACGGGCTGTTTAACAAATAGATAAAAACAACAGGCATAACTATAGAGTACATGTAGCCGTGTGGCTGATCGGAGGGAATTCCAAATAAAAATGTTGGGTCTTCTTTAGTGAATTTAAGCCTCCTGTTGTCTTCGGGTCAGATCTGACCGATTTACTACTTTCATCAATCATAACTTTTTTGTTTTACATTCAATTGCATTAAGGCTTTATGATATCTTTCGCAGTAGACATTTGAACATATACAATTGCTGATCACCACGTTCATTGAATTTTGGATGATTTAGTCAACGTTGTAACACCATGGTGTTCCCGGTCAAACATGACCGCCATAAAGAAAAGGAATTAGTAACCATCCAGATCAGATAAAACACACACACACACACACACACACACACACACACACATATATATACACACACACTCACACACACACACACCCTCACACACAGACACACAGACACACACACACACACACACACACACACACACACACACACACACACACACACACACACACACACACACACACACACACACACACACACACACACACACACACACACACTCTAGATGTGTTCCCCCCCTTATGTGCCCAATCCCCCCATGTGAATCACACCTGGCACACACAATACATGTTCAGTGTCTGTTCTTTGTATATTTACTGCAGTGTTTCATGTATACCAGTAGTCTGATACAATATGTACAGTTTGAAAGGGTGTTAAATGAAATTTGGTGATGATTAAAGGTTTTTGTGTTTATGTAATAGCAGTTAAAACAGGACCGGTTAAAACAGGACCGGTCAAATTTGACCGCGAACACCAAAGTAAGGGGGAAACGAAGACAATAGGAGGGTTTTAATTAGATGTGCTCATCAATTAACAAATGATATTTAAAAAAAAAAAGACTTGAACAGGAAGACCAAACTAAAGTAAACTAATAAAGAGTAAATGTTTATTCAAATATACCGTTGTGAAGTCCAACCATTTAGGGAACTGTTTCCTACACACAGTCCAAAAAAAAGCATGTTTGTGTTACCCATAGTACAAATAATGTCATTTTCAAAATCAGTTTTTACGCTTTTTTGTGCGATTTTGGGTCCAAGATGTTCATATAGTATGTCAGGTTATATAGGTGAGGTTGATCTAAAAAAAAAGATACCTAAACATTGACATGCTAAACATTTCTAAATGGGGTTTAGTAAGACAATTCAAAAGCATGCAAAAACGGCCCAATTAGCCCAGGACTCTAAAGGGTTAAGCTTCGGTGAGGAACATTAAACATACCTCAATTGTAAAAAAAAAAAGAAAATCTGACTTATCTTAGGAGTTCCCTGCAAACAATGATTGTGCTCCATAGCTTTGTTGACCATTGTACTTTTCTTATCAATACTTTTTACAGAGCTGAACAAGAAGATCATGAACAAAGTCTGAAGAAAGAAGAACCGTTTTCCAAGAGGCTTCTCAACTTTCCATTGTGGAGTACAGTATGAAAGTGCTGTGGTTCTACGCCCAGTCATAGTTGTGGGTAAGGATTTAGGAGCTGGGTGTCTCCTCGACTTCCCCGCTTTGTCATTACCCTCCTTTTTGTTCTTCGGCAGAGAACTCCACACTACGAGGGCGAAAAAACTCCCATTGACTTCTGCCTCTGTCTCCTCCACTGGCTAGAATTACTCCTCAGATCCATACGGAGCGTGACCCTGAAAAGTGTTTTCAATTACTGCTGCTGTTGTCAACCTCTGGTGCTGAGCTTATTGAAATTGAACACTCCAAACATTAAAATCAAGGCCACGGAGAGAGAGACAGTTTCGTTGTGCTGCTATCACAAACATGGAATTACATATTTTAACCTCACGGTGTAATTTTAAAAGCAAATTAGGATTAATACACAGAGGCATCAGACGAGGTCGCATTCGGTTCAGTGCGATGAATTAAAATGGCTGCTGTTAAGTTGTAATGGGCCACAGTTTGAGCGGGGCATTGTGACCTCGCCCATGGAAGTCAGGGAACACAGTGTTCAGGCTCTGTGCATGGGAAGAGAGCCTCCCAAAGAGATGGTGTGTAATCAAGGTTTTACAGCGCGAGTCACATGACCCACAGCGGGAGGCAACCTTGGGGAGTGCTTGAATGGATGCTGGAGCGAGACTTTCAGGAGCTAAACGTAGGTAACGGCCGTAGTTCATCCTTGAGAGTAATGACTATGAAGGGGGTTGAATATCATTGTGTCGACACTTCACACTTCACATGCACGGACAAATGGAGGCTCGTCTGGGGTTGTGAAGGATGAATAAATTCAAAGTAGTATAGCTACTTCCTCATTTTGCCAACAACATGCACCAGTCACATATTTGAGCAGACAGGTGGACGGTGGAGAAGTGGCTTCGGAGAATTCCCTGACAGATTCTGTTGCTTTTTTTGGTCTCACCATTGGAAGCAGTTGTGAGTGAGTGGATTCACGCAGAGCAACATACAAACCTGGAGCAGAGGAGAGGTGTGTGATACTCTAAAGAAGGGTTCAGGCAATATCCTTCACTTAATACAAAGTATGCATCTCTTTATTAAGGTTTTAAATGAATTATCTCCACTAAAGTACAAATCAACATTCACGATATACCTGAATTATTGTTACTGTTGCATTGCAGCATTTTCATGCAGTGGATCCCAAACTTTTTCAGTCAGGCCCCCCTTGGGTAATTAACCCTAACCCTAACCCTAACCCCCCAACCGAGATTGGTTGGGTTCATTGTATATAGTTGTACAAACATTACATTTTCTCAAAGATCAAATTGTATGTGTTATTATGGATTGAACAAGAACTAAAGTGCTTTAACTACTTTTCGTACTGCAGGTTGCAAATAATCACATCCCTGTTCCATTCCTATTCCACACATAGCCTACCTATCAATGACTGTGTGTAGGTTATCGTTGGGAACCACTGGTCTAATGCAGGAGGGGGGGGGGGCTATTCTTCCTAGGGTTCAAATCTGGGACTAAATTGCAAATACCTCAAAACTGTACTGGAGTATTTACTTGATACCACTGTACTTAAAGGTCCCCTATTATACTGTTTTTCATCAATATATGATCTCAGATATACACAAAACATGTCTCTGAAGTGTTTGGCTGAAATAACAAACAGATATTTGCAGCATGCCATAGAGGGGGCACATGTTTATGTATAAAAGACATGAAAAAGGGGATTTTGCATAATAGGTGACCTTTAAGGATGGAGTATTGTTGGAACCTTGGGTGGTTCTGGACCCTCCTTGAACCAATCAAATCCCTCCACTAATTAACTGTACAAGACAATATGTGAACTTTTTAAATAATCGCAACTGTAGAAGCCAACTCTGTGTGAACCTGCCATGATTATTATAACCGTTTTAATGATTTGTGGTGACCCCGTCCCAGCTTCCCTGAGCTATTATAGCCCCGCTGAAGCGGCATCGCGTTGTCAAGGGTCTTTCTTACACATTGTGCCCGTGTAAACTCTGGTCGTAGTGATTTGCAGTGGCGACGATAAAGTTCAAATCCTCCCCCTTCTCCTGCTCTTCTAAGAGGAGACCTTGCCCTGGGCTGTATGCCATGACACGGTGCTAGGCCAGGCACGACATTTCCATCAATCTCACTTACAGGGGCTGAAGTGTGGATGAAGGTGGTGATGCAGCAGTGGCTGTGATAATAGCCTTGAAGAGTCGGAGCCTTCACCACCTCACTGTATCAGAGAAGGAGTACATCAAGTTCCCTGGGAAGGAGGATCCCTAGCCCGGAGAATACCGGGAAGGTGAGTCATGGAAACTTCCAGAAATAAGTCCTTATCACAGTGATTTAAATCCCACCTAAGATAACTATAAACATTTCATGATGCATCCAATTCATCTTGTCATTTTCTTTATATCGTAAGATTATTTTTCACTACTGAATTTCCGTTCCGTTCGTTATCTTTGCAATCCAGAAGACACGGTTCAAAGAGTTGTGTAAGGACATATTGCAATGAACTTTAATAGTTTCAGCTCTGTTATCTGTTATGACCCAATTGCCTTCTAACTATGGTTACACATATTTTCTCCTACAACAATACTGATACTTCGTTGTAAAGGTTGAGCATTGCTAAATGACCACCTCCTTTGCCTCTTCTCCTTTTTAATTCGTCAACTTCTAGCTCTCAATGACATATAACCTATGAAATGAAGTTACCACTGTAAAAAAAATAGACATGTATTCATCTTTTAACCCGGAGACTCGATAGGAAGAGGTTCAGAGAGTAGTGGCTGCCCTGATGGCCTGACAGCAAGAATCCAATATAAATTCTACCCGTTAATGTTTTCAGAAAACTGAGCAGCCTGAAGCCTGATTCCAGACCTCGGGACGAGTGCCAACATTTCACGTTTTCAGAGGTTTGAAACAGGCATGGTTGTGCTGCTTAAAGATGAGATTAGAAGTAGACCTGCAGAAATAGCAGCTTACAGAAATAACCGCATGTATTAGCAATCTGTTCCTCACTGAAAACCATGTAGAGAGGATGTGTGACTTCCTGCTGATCAGTTAGGACAAAAACACGAACACAATGTGGGACTGAATAATGAAGTGAAAACCAAATGCCAATTCAGTTTGATATTCAGGCTATGTAGCCTCAGACTTGCCTTTCACATTTGGGAGGGCAAACACACCACTCCATGCCAAACCCAGGCCTCTGATTCCAGATCAGCCGAAACAGCTCTGAGCAACTCTTCTCCATCTCATGTTTTAACAGCCTTTTGGAAATCTTCATCATTTCAATCAACTTTTCTGAAGCCGATATACCAGCGTCAACTCACAGGGGTCGTTTAAAGTCAATAAAAGTGATATATGTTTATGTATACTTGCCGGTAAAACTGTATCCATAAGGGGGGAACATATGGGAAATGTCAAATATCGCAATATTTCTTGTACAAAAGAAATCTATTATGTTGATGAACGCTAATGAATTAGTGGGTAAAATAAAATAAGTTTACTGTCAGGCAGTCTTTATAACCAGAAAAGGAAAACACTTATGCCGTATTAAAATATTAGGATATCCAAAATACAGAGAAATAACTAGTCTCATATGACGGAAATTAATGTGTCCGTCAACAACGTTTCGAATTTTGGTTTATATCAAATCAGCTCCTAGGTTAGGATCAAGCAGCTCAATACAGTTTTGGAGAGATGTCTGTAGAGGCATGGTGCAAAAACTGTATGTTCGTTCTTAACATTTCCCATAAAAGAATAACTACAGATGAATATTTTAAAAGCTGGCTATATCTAACAATGTAAGTAGAGTGGTGTGCATTAGGGCCGTCATCATATCTCAAAGTGCCTGCCTGAGAAGTGAATGTAAGTCAGAATTATAATGGGAACAAGAGCCCTGCTATGAATCATTCAAGCAGTTACCATGTTCCTTGAAAAAGGAACATGTCTGAAAATAGACGTGTTGAATGTGTTGATGAGCAGATGTGAAAAACATCTATTCATCAGGAAAGATTTGCTGCCGCACAAATTCATCCATCGCTCTGTTCTGCTCATGGTGTTTACAGTATTGATATACCTGCTATCTCAACAACAGCGTTTATTTTCCAATTCATTTTGCTATACATTGCCTAATGTGGTTCTAATAAACCCATTACAGTCACAACACATCTGATTAAAATCTCACTACATCATTAAATCAGTGTAACATGGAGTAAGTGCAGTCATTATTCAAGCGAGAACTAAATGTGAAGTCTTAATAGTCATAACAGTCCATCAAGTCAATTCACAAAAACATTTTCTCAAGTTAAAAGTAATTTCCTTTGTTTGAAAACTCCTATAAGAGCATCGGTTATGTTTCTAAAGATTAGAAGACTTTTATTATAATAGTTCACTTTCCTGAAGTGCATGGTGAGTTACACTGTGGTCAACATTTTCACTCCATGTGTTCCCAGGTGGTGTCCACTACTGTTTTACCTCATGCTTGATAAATGAGGTTCTTTGAGGACAGTGGTCATTAATGACTGCAGCACAAATTCACCGGAGGGCGGTGTCTCAATTCGTGCATGAAAAATGATCATTGATGACCCTAAAGATCGCAGAGAATCGACAAGGCAATGAAGCAGGGATTCGACTATGCGCTCTGAATTTATATCTCCCTGTAAAGCAGATTCAGATGCAGGAGGTCTAGTACACTCTTCCACATTGAACTAATTAGGCGCTTTCACACTGCAGTACTTTTCCCACAAAGGTTCATGAGAACTTAGTTCACACCGGAATAAGTCCCCTGAGGGAGGATTAGGCAAATGAAGCCGCTGACGTCACTTCTTCTTCTTCTGCTTTGGGTTTACTGGCAGGCCGCAAACAACTTCACGGCGTATACTGCCACCCGGAGTCCCCGGCAGAAAGTCCCCGGAGTTGGGGACTGGCTTCAGTAGAAGCTACTGGGACTCCCAGCAGCTTCTACTGAAGCCTTCAGAGTAAATCGCCAGAACGCCGACCCCTCCTCATTTCCACCGCTCCCATGTTTTATTTTGTGTTGTCATAAGTTAGTCTCTGCGTTTCTGCGCGGGGCTAATGCTAATGCTAATAATGCTAATGTGAGGATAATAAAATGGTGGCTTCACAAAACTTTTTGGGAGTTTTACGGGGCGTGGTTTGCATTCCGCCCAGCCAATCAGACATAGGAACCAATGTAATGTAATGTAATGTAATAGGAACCTTTTGGAATCCCCTGCTCTCTAGCAGGGACTGAAAAGGGGGTAAAAAGGTTCTGATGAACTAATTTTGGTTCCGGCTCTTTTTGGGGTGAACGCGACATTTCGGAACTATATTGGAACTAAAGTGTGAAAAATACTGCGGTGTGAACGCGCCTAATGATGCAGAGGTTCGGGCTACGGACGCTTTGAAGATAAAGATGGAAATGAGAAGATATACAGTTATTTTTAGAGATGTCCCGATCCGATCACGTGATCGGGGAACGGAGCCGATTACGTGATTTTCAAAAGATCGGAATCGGGAGAAAAAAATCCGGGATCTGGAACTTTTTTATTTTTTTTTATCAAATATTTTTATTATTTTATTTAATGTTACAAAACAAAAATGACCATGTTCACGTCTTAAAGTCATCCTGAGGCCTAAGGCAGTGTAACAGCCAGATGCAATGTTTGCAAGGCAGAGACTTTTAAAAGGAAAGAGAAACTGCCCCAGAACAGTGAAAAGGCCAAAATAATAACAGCCAAGATAGCTGAATTCATCGCATTGGATGACCAGCCGTTATCTGTTACCTTTTTTTTCTGTTAATGCATTGCATAAAGATCGGATCGGGAAAAATCGGTATCGGCAGATTGTCAAAATCAAATGATCGGATCGGGAGCAAAAAAAGGGACATCCCTAGTTATTTTAAACAAATTTGGACAGAAAAAACATCTAATTTAAAAAAAAGCAAGTTCAGGACTTCCTAGCTCTTGACGTAGGAAACTTCATCAGGTTGGTATTCCAGCGTGGTCTCGTCAGACAATGGGCAGCAGCTGCACAGAGACAAGTCCATTTATCTGGACCCCAAGAGGCTACTCAGTACGGCTTTCATTTCCCAGCAACTCAAACAGACTTATACCATTTGTTCTCAACACTACAACTGTTCAGTGACAGTCTGATAGAGTTCTCTGCCGAAGGGAGGCCGTGAAGAAGTGAGGGCAGCGAGAGTCAGAACCAACAAACAAACTCCCACCTGCTTCAGAGCTATGTATAATCATCTGTGTCTTGTTACAGTCTGATGTTCTCTTGCATCCTGAAAACGCTTTTTCTCATCAGGACTAGATGGATCAATCAATGTACTTAACCTGCTGTATAAAACTGTTGAATGATGGTTTCTGTCGAATACAGTTTTTCGTCTGAGATATTTTTGTATGTTTATTTCTGTAGCACCACGAAATTCCATTTGAATGAACGTGACAAATATAACATCCTACAATTCTACATTTTATACTAGTCAATTTATCAGCAATTTCGATAAAATGCTGATTGATTGTCCATCCCTTCTGCTTTCACCACATTATTGCAATAGCAGGATAGTTGAAGCTTCCTGTACCGAATAATTATCTTGGAAAAGTCTAGTTTTTAGCTTTTAGACGATCTGTAAAACATTTTTTTTTAAAACGTTGGATTTGTTGTGAGCTGATGACAGCGTTTGGATCAACACGGGGGAACATGGCGAGGTTTGTTGGCCCTACCGACAGCATAAATATACCAACAGCACATTCTGCAGTGAAATTAAACTGCTGCCACTAACACACACATATTCACACTCCCTCCACCTCCACATTCCCAGAGCGAAGCCCTCATTTCCAGATCCGTATGGCAAAGACCACCAACCGACACCCTCATCTCCCGTTACCACTCCTGAGAGTTATGCAAACGAAGAAGGCACATTTCTCAAGTGATATTTTTCCAATAGCCGCGCTGTGAGCTCACGGAGGAGGTCTTACACAAACACACTTTCACACTGGTACTTCTAAATAGACAGTAGAGGTGGGGGAAATAATCGATTCAGCATAGCATCGCGATACTTTGCGTGGCGATATTGTGTCGATACACGGATGCCAAGTATCGATATTTTATTATATAAAGCTTTTTTTTTTCATATAAACTCTAGCGTATCCCTCTGAAAGATGGTCGTATGTAAAACAGGAAGTCACGTTAAGACATGAATACAATTGCAATGAAAGTAACAAAAACAATGCCATCTCCTTTCCAGGTTCAAATGACATTTACATAAACTATTCATATTGCAAATACATTTTTTAACCAGGAAGGGAAGACGGACATGGATATGAGCCATGTGATTTGCAATTTCGCAATATATCGTATCGCAATACTTAGCATATCGTAGAATAGCAATAATATCGTATCGTGGCTTAAGTATCGCGATTGTATCGTGTCGTGGGGAGCCTGGTGATTCCCAGCCCTAATCGACAGGGTCCAAGGTCTTTTCTTACCGGATCCCTAACGAGTGCAGAGTCACAGTGAAAGAAAACGTTTGATTTGGAGACATAGACACATAGAAACACATTTAAATGGAATTTAGTATCTGTAAAAAGGGCAAAACAGTTTTCCACATAAGTCAATTCAGCTGTGTGAAAAATACTGTGGCTGACTTTTCAGAAAGTCAGAGTGTTTGACTGAGGGTGCCAGCAATCCCAAATATTCACTACACTCTTTGAAATATGGGGGGGGAACACATCTGCTTGCCTTTTCTCCAAATTCATTTTTAATGGAAAAGAGGTGCAACTGTTATCCCTCATAGGATTTACTGGACTGTGCCACCAGCTCAGACAGTCAGTTCACATAGGTTGCTTGTTCACAAAAAAAAGAGCGGGGATGTTAGGGGAACAAGCAATTACTGTAAGTTAGTGTGACAGTACACATGGGGCCCTTTCTGAGGCCCCCGAATAGTTAGCATCACTCAGGAAGAAGGAGACAGGCTGTATAGATGGCTTTGTTCCATCCCACGGCAAAGAAAAGAAGTGCTGATGTGCAACGTGCTTACATGGAGAGCGTGAGAGGTTAAAATATGCCTCTTTCAAGCCGTAGATAAGGGGAACTACTGTGCAAGCACATCTGCCAGGAGACTCCAAAAACCTGGCAACGACGCATGCATCTGATCATGAAAAAGGAAAACATTGATGGAAGTAGTCATAACGAACCCGAGTTGCCGAGAGAGGCAAAGCAATGCGACTCCAGCGAAGCAAAATTCCACTGCTGTGAGCAACAAGAGGACTGTAAAAAGCAATGACTGAGCAGAGAGAAAAAGAAAGAGGAATATATATTTCTTGTTGTGTGTCGATGCCCCCCGTAATACCATTCGCCAGTTCAACATTAAAACAAAAAGGTGATCCTTTCATCCTCCTACACACAAATGCAAATAGATTTCAAAATGTGTACGTTTCTTTCTTCCTTTCAAACTAATCCGCTTTTACACCTCTTTAAAAACACTCTTTAGAAACACTCTTTAGAAACACTCTTTAGAAACGGCCTTTTGAAATAGCTGAAATTGGTAAGCGCTGATTTTGAATATATTTATTCCAGGTTATTCCAGTTCACTGCGTCCTGGGTTTTATATTTTTGCAATTATCTCTGTTTGGTTGAGAAAACACTGTTCACATAATAATACTGTTGCGATCTGATAACGGACAGATCTATGTGATCCAATATGTTAGGCTAACCTTGAAGCATTGCAACTCCATGACCATTGGACTACTACCACAGTTAACTTGCATAGTTACCCAAATCCTAAGAGACTACAAGAGGGGAAAGTCTAGATTCATTACTGTAAATCCAGGAGACGGTCCTGTAATTTAATCCTAAAGAAACCAGAACCCATGAAGATGAATCTATACGAGCTAGGATGATTGCATGCTGAGTATAACATTTCTCGGAGTTCACTCATCGGCTCTTGTTACAAATCTCTGTGGAGGTGTGAAAGCTCTTTGGGAATGAGTACCACACCCAGTTTTAGCAAGCTTATTTTATGGATTAACTCTGGTACAACCATCGAACAAGAGATAAAAATCATTGATGCATCAAGCGGGAAATGCATGCAGGAGATCTAATGCAACATATGGGGAAGAAAAGAAACTGGTATGTCTTGAATGGAATATACGAGAATACAGATTTGACATATTCAACAGAAACCCAATAATCTGCCAAGTGCTTTATATAAAAATACCAAGCTCCAGAGAAGTAAAACAAGGCAAATCTAAACCTACAGCAACCCAAAGGATATTTGTCAGTGAAGGGATGCTATATGTATGTGTAGGACACAAATGATTTTTTAAGACATCCACCAGTTCACCCTGACCTCGCCTGCTTTCTTTTTACTGTGCTATAAAAACGCCACTCCAATTCCTTCCTTTGGTTCCAAACATAATGAAATGTCACGACAAGACATGCACGTTCTGATGGCTAATGTTCCCATGATAATACACAGAACATTACAGGAACATTTCTTTAATATGTGCTTTTTGTAATGTATCCAAATTGGTAACATTCGGTAGAACAAACCAGTTGCCTTTCTAGTGTGTTTTTGAGAACTTTCTTAGCGTACTGAAGTGTGGAGGTTTTTTTGCAGGATAATGAAAGCTGGATGTTGCATTTGACATTTGTTGTTGGTTAGAAAAGAGCAAACCTGGTCAGATATAACCCACAACTTCTCCATGAACTACTAAACCTTTTTTATAACAATATGATAGTGTGTTGAGAGTTTTTTGCCCTTCGCCAAACACTGTTTATTTTTAGTTTGATATTATTCCCCTAGGCCACGAAAGTGCTGACAGCTATCTGTAAAAATATATTTCTTGAGGGTTTGAATTGCATAATGTGGGTAGCTGGCATCGATCAAAAGATTTATGTGGCAGATGCACAGTAAGGGAAAAAACATGGATGTGAAAAAAAGCTCTCTTTTCAACATACTTTACAGAAGAAGTACAAAGTAGATATCGAACGTTTTTCTGTACTGATTTGATCCGAAGTTGCAAAATAGCAATGTAGAGTATTCTAATTTAAGCCCCTTTCAACAGCTTCAGCTTAAAGCACACCTAGCTTTTATACTAATAGGCTCAACCTGACCAGACACATTAGGTAAAATGCATTTAGACTGATGGAAATCCAACAGAAATGTGTGCCTCATCTTCCCAAAGGACACACTTAAGTGACCGTTGTGCTTCCTTTTACCAACACACATGGATTTCTAGCCCCAGCTGAAAAGTGTGAAGGTGAATTGCCAGACTTTTTCCAAAATGTCTAGACTTTCCGTCCTTTTTTCAGACCAGCATGGGATTCCCGATAGTGGAAATCTATTCTGTCAAATGCTCAGAAGCTCTAATGAAGAAATTAAGCATGGAGGAACCATGACGGACAGTGGCCGGAGGGAACCAAACCAACGAGAAGAAGGTTACTGAGGGACGGATGGTGAAAGGGTGACTGGAAGGAAAGCAAGACCCACAGAAAAAAAGGGAAAAATGTGTTCACTTTTTTCTATCTTTCAGTGTGGATCAGAAGCAAAAAAGCCCAAGATATATCATTTTCACTCCGAGTGGGAGGATTTTTGTATCTATTCCAATTCAAAGTCCATCTGTCTCATCTGCAATTCGAGCATGGCTTTACCGAAGAAGGGTCATTTAGAGCGGCATTTCAAAACGGTGCACACACGCTACGAGACGGAAATCCCTCCTACGCTCTTCTGTTCGTTGCGTGCATATGTAACAGAGTTAAACATGTGAATACATAATTCTAAGTTTGTGAATGTTTAATTCATAATAAGTTGTGAATTTTAAGAGATGAGATTGTTTCATTTAATATTTTAAGTTTTGTTTCCCGTGGGAAAACCTTCCCGTTGCACGTCTTTGTTTACTTCCGCTAAGTATTTTCCACCCTCCGCGGATTGGCCATCTGTAGAATCTGGAGAATCACAGAACGGCCGGTCGTCAAGGGCCGGTCGTCAAGGGCCGGTCGTCAAGGGCCGACTCGATTCGCTGACGGCCGTCACCGCCCTTCATTTTTTCGATGCACCACTCCCCGTTGATAATTCACCTACACACACCCTCCCCTCTCTATTGGGACCGGTAGATCTCGGTAAAGTAGCTCTTGGTTAAAAAAAGGTTGGGCACCCCTGCTGTCAACACTGTTATTTCCGTCAAGTTACTTCAATGTGCCAAGGTTGATATAAGTTGGTGGAAATGGGTATTTAGCACATTTTACCAAATCTATATTTGAAAAGGATGGACTTCAAGCAATTGTTCTATACCTTGTATCTTCTTGTTTTCAATTTAAGACATATTTACTGTACGGTTGAGGTTTAACATCTATCCGTATCTTTAGCTTTGAGCAAAAATGCTGCCAAACCAACTGTTCACTATCCACCAAACGGCCTTAAACACACTATTAGATGACTAGCTGGTTGAGAAAGGCCACAACGTGGGAGCTACAGATATTTTTCGAAGGGGTTTGACAACAAATGGATGATAGGATTGCTGGATGTGTAAGAAGGCAGTGTTGGTCATAGCCACCTTACACAGCGATATGATATTGTCCTGATGTTTTTCTGCTCCCTGGTCACCAATAATCAATGTGGAGGATGTGCACGGTGTACATCTGGGTGTGTGCTGATGTGTTTCAAGTGTTTTCATTTGGCTCAGTGTCAGTGTAAGCCTCCTTTGGCACAAATCTGCCGGTCTGACTCAACGTCTCATGTGGAGCCAAGCAGAAAACATGGAAGCCCTCAGAGTCCCGCCTTCCCACACACACACACACACAACCGGGAACAATAAACCCCCCCTTCACCGCTGCCACCTCCTCCACGCCTCTCTAGGGATCCTGTTATTTCACCCCTACTGCTGAGGGACTTCTGGGATCACATCATATAGGCCTGGCGCCATGCCTCCTACAACCGTTAAGACTCATGGGGCGAGTGCCACACCTTTTCTCAGCGCGACACCACTTTCGGCACAACCCAAGTCGTTGGTTCCCATTATTTCTGACATTTCCTCCACGATTATTAATTAATCAGAATTGCATTATATCCCAGACGTAGTCCAGACACTGTCACATCTCCGGAGGTCTGACCCACCCACTCCATCAATCCCCTGTCCCCTCTACATTTCTGTTTCTCTACATCTCTAATTGGGTTTTGTTTACGGGTTCAGTGATCACCGGCGACAGCATGATGGGTGCCGTTGCCTCCCAAAGTGTAATGGGGGGGAAACTTGTCTGTATATCTGCTGCCGGCTTCACTTTCACTAATCACTGCCAGAAAACAATGGCTTCATTCAAGAAGAAGTGCACATCTGTATCCTAATACATGATGATGCCGTTTTGAAACATCTGTTCAAGATAGTTTATTCCTGTAAGAAACGAATCATTGGACATAAGGTGTGTACGCTGGTGGTCTGTTAGGGTTCAGTGGGCTCACTAGTCAAGGGTTAGGGTTTCAGCCGGACACAGATGCCATCTTTTAAGCTCCACTAATCAATATTTTCTAAGGATCAGATGACTAAAAGGTTGCTCATTAAAAACACAAAGATATTTCTTACCAACATTGACAGTTGCCGTCACCGTAATAGACTTTCATTTCATTTTCTTTCATTGTTTTCGTTCGCAAGACCGCAAATCTCTACCCATCGTCAGAGCTCTGATAAATACAATATTCACAACTGGTAACTTTGCTCACTACCAAATGACTCTCAGGAGTTGGTAGAATAAATAGAGCCACAATAAGTCAATTTGGAATTTTGTTCATTTGTTGGCCAGAAACGTTATATTCTTGCTTTGAGTGTGCTGGATGCTTAAAAACACAATTGTTTCCAACATTGGAGTGGCCATAATTAAATGAATACAGCTTTAGGTTTCTATTGTCACCTAAACAGTATTTTAAGTTGATTAGAATCCAAACAATTTATTATCAATGTTCTCCCTAACGTTCAATGCGTCCACTGCGACTAGTTTTACAAAAAAATGGTCTTCTACTGTTGATGGTGGTTGTAATAAAAGAGTTTTGCCCATTAACTTTTTTAATTGTCCAAGCTGGTCCAATGACCTCTAAGCAATCACCGATAGAAATCAAAAGCATTGACTTGTACCAAACACAACCCCAATGTCAAAGAGAGTAGGGGTGAGAGTCCTGGATCATTTATTCTCGACTCTCTTGACACAACTGGTGTCTGCAGCACACGGCTCGTCTCAAAAGGTGACTTGACATCCAGGAGATAGTCTCAAATCCCTGGAGAGTACTTTGAAAGCTAGCAAGTGTGGAAAGAACCTGAGCCCCAATGTTAATTTGTTCCCCATGGTCGGTTTTTTTTATACTGAGTTTACTGATGCATAGCAGCAAATGTAGGAGGACACATACCAAGAAAGTGTTGAGGTTACATCCATTCCTACGGTAGTTTGAATATCCAAATCAGCATTATTTCTCCGTTTGTATCATCAAAATTCCTGAGGGTTATTGAAATGCATGCCATCACTCACAGGAAGTGTATAATTATGTCTGCAAATTGACCATAAAGTACCCACAGGGGGTTAATAGGATTGTTGATCAATACCAATTACTGGTTACTATCTTCCATTTACATTTTTCCAGGAAGAAAATCCCTATTAGCGAAACAATTCAGCTTAAACACAGGTATTTGGACAAATGTGATCAGTGTAGGGATGCATACCGGTATCCGGTATTACCGAAATACCGGCTACGGTATATCGTACCGAAATCAGATCCGGTTTCGATACTTTAAAAAAAAAAAAAAAAAAATTTAAAAAGTGAGTCCGTGGCCCGTGATGGCGGGTGTTATAAATTAGATTGCGTAATCGTTTTTCTTCATATTTTATGTATTTTTCATTGTTTGTTCAATACTAGAAAGGTAAAAGTCCCACAAATGAACTGTGATGGGATTTGTTTGTTTGTGCAATGCAGAGATCTCATGACCTTTATTCTATTATTTATTTGTTCTCTAGTCGAATCTCAGGTTTAACATTAATTATAACGGTGCTACTGCATAACGGTCTGTTTGCATTGACAAGATGTGCTATTCACGCGGCACACCTGATGGCGGGTGTTATAAAAGATATTCCATAATCGGTTTTCTTCATATTTTTAATGTATTTTTCATTGTTTGTTCAGTAGCCTACTAAAAGGTCCAAGAAGTCCCACAATTGAATGTAATATTCATTTGACATGTTAACTATATCGTAAAGCGCTTCATGGGAGTAATTGTGGGATGATACATTTTCAAAGTATCACGATATGTATCGGTTGAGTATCGGTATCGTTCAGTGGTATCGGTATCGTAAAAAAGTCAACGATATGCATCCCTAGATCACTGTGTCAGACTTGGAAATTGTTTAAATATAACACTATATGTCACTTACAAGCCAACTACAATAACTTTGTGTAGCACCAGTCCAAACTATATATATTTGTTCTCACTGTGGCTTACAGCCCTTCAGTCATAATGCTCATCATTACCGAGCACATAGGCCGGCAATATATCTGCAGAGACATATGCTTGTTAAGACACATTTAGTCTTTTCTGAGGCCATCTTTATGCTAAAAGAAAAGCAAAGCATCCGTCTCCATGAAGCTTTTCCTACATACGCTGTGAAAAGCTAAGATCTAAGGGCTTTGAAGTCAAACTGAGAAATGATCTTCATACATCTTCTCTAAACTTTGTGACGGCTGCAAAGAAAACAAGTTTCATTTGGTAATAAAGCATTTTCCCCACTGCCGTTTCTTTCTCTCTTGTTAAATTAATCCCTCTCAAAATGACGCTTTTGGCTCATAAAATGTTAATGAAATTCTTTTGGGAATTCGTTTTTTCTTTCACTATATAAACTACTGCTCGAGAAAAATGTCCTGATGAACAATGGGACAAATATCTCTAAATTACATCAATCCAAGCAGCTATAATCTGACAATGGTGAATCGCAGAGAACAGGATGTAGTGTTCAGAAAAAGTCTGATAAATCCTTTTCATGTGTCATCACTTCTATGCAGGTTAATGAAGTCTTAATTTAGACTTTGATGAGAATTCATACTCTAAGCCCAAAAAACGTCGGGTAGCTTTCTCAGTCCGCCATCTTTCCAATGGGATGCAGCATCTGAGCACTGCATCAAATCCAAACCCCAGAATGCTCCAGACAGACAAAGGAGGCTCTACACCCGTGGTGAGCCAGAAGACAGTGATTAATGAGGCCGCACCAGCGGAGAGTGGCTCCGTTATACTCCACCTCCACTCTTCAGCAGTGAGAGTGTCAACAAGTAACTAATGACTGCCAAGATATCCTCTGTTTTACATTTCCTGAAACCATCACGGCCCTTATCACCTCTAATGCTCCGAGGCACAACTAAACGTTAATTATTTTCAGTAGGAGATTGGTCGTAAAGTGTACCGGTGCTGAGGTAATGTGCAACTTGGTCATTTAGGGGGGATTTATTTTATGTTTTGTACGCATGACACACCAAATCTTGACTATATGTGACATGAAGAAGACTCCTGAGTGTAGTTTGAATCACATTTGGATATATCCACATTTGAATTACTAGATTTAAATACTGGCAATTCTGTAGGGCCAATTTTACAGTTTTGACAAAGAAACTGTGATTTTCATGGACTGATTTAAGTCCATTTCTTAAAATTACCATGCCAACCACTTTGGCCTTGTACTGAACAGACATCCCATGGTGGCATCATTTTTTTTTTAGAACTGATCTCGTGTCCAGCCGATACTTCACTCAACGCCTCTTTTTCTTCCGTGGAGAAAGTAGGCGCTGCGTGGAATCTTATGAAGTTTCTTCCCTCCACTCAGTTGGTCGAAGCCACTGATGATCGAAGTGCAATCTCCCTGTTCAAACACAGCTGCATCACTGGGCTTTTCGCACCGCAACCCCCCCCCCTCCCCCCCTGGATACAAAGATATGCACAGCTGCCGCTCTGT
>NW_011355591.1:88739-92673 GCF_000735185.1 Notothenia coriiceps
TTCAGTCTGCCTCTTCTCTTCTTCTCTCTTGTTCCTCCACCATTGTGACTTTAAATTCTCTGCCTAGTCTTCCACTCGCGCCTACTCTGCCATAACAACCGGTTTGACTTCCCCTAGAAACCACGCATACAACCCGTTTCCGAAACCCCGCGTCCCCCCCTGGATACAAAGATATGCACAGCTGCCGCTCTGTTGCCCAGAAACTGAATGTCATTTCAGGAATACCCCCCATTCCACAAACAGGATAGTGTTACAGGAAGCCCTGCAAACAGCCCGAGCCTCCAAACTGGATTTCCCCATATCAATCTTCCACTTTCTGGGGCCCGTCTCGCTAATGAGAGTTCAGATGTCACTGAAATTGTGAAGAGCGGAGGGAAAGAAATATATAATTGCACCTTCTCTAAGAGGAGGACTAGGCTGTTATTGAGTTTTCGGTATCATTTTCCCATCACTTGAGACTGACCTGAACCTCTGTTCAATCAATGCATACCGAGTTATGAGCTCCGTAATTAAAAAATCGCATTATGGAGTTCATTTTCTTTGAGTGCTTTACCAAGAATCCCGCAAACATTTTCTTCAATCTGAGGCCAAATACATCTCAAGTGTGTTTGTTCTGAAAATGTGCTTTTTGTGTCCGTTTCCAAAGCCATCCATTTGAATTAAGTATTATAAGGCTTTTGTGTAATACAACATATGGTATCAAATGAACTCTGCACCTTTCATTAGCATTGAAGCTCATTCTTCTATAGCAGGGGTGTCAAACTCAAGGCCCGGGGGCCAAATCCGGCCTGCGACTTCATTTTATGTGGCCCCACAAGAGCTTGCAAAGAATATAATGTTTATTATACGGTTACATGCCGATTTACAGAAGCACGTTGCCCATACATGGAGCACAATGCATTCTCACATTTGACTTCTTTTTTTTTATGTTACTTTTTTTTCGAAATTTCACCTTTTATTTTTAAATGTCACTTCTTTTCCAGAATTTGGCTTTTCTTTTCAAATCACTTTGTGACATTCTCACTGAAGAGACTTACAATTATTTGCCCTAGGCTTCTGCTTTCAGTCGTAGTTAATCATGAAGTTATTATTACCTTATCCGATAATAATCCAATGCAGAGGCAATAATGTAATATAATACATTATTATATGATATATTTATATATGTATTTTTATATAGTCTTAAAGTTACAACTGGCCATTTGAGTGCAACCATAATGCTGATGTGGCCCGCGATGACATTTAGTTCGACACCCCTGCTCTATAGTAATCCTTGTATGCAATTTAGCCTCGATTGGAGCAAATAAAGAAAGAATGCATTGCTATGAACCATGTGTCCTTTTCCTCTTCCTTCGTCCACTACAGTGCTACGTGCCTTCCAATCTGAGCGCTTAAAAGCAGGTGCAAACATTATAAATAAATGCAGCAACGTTCTCTCTTATTATCCCGACAGGTATTTTACATTCTGTACAGTTTTGAGGCTGCTCTGCAAGAGGGAGTTGGCATTTAAGACCCTCCAGAGGCACTAAAGCCATTGGCTAGCCATATCCGTGAATGAACTAATTAAGCTCCTCAATGTCCTCGGCAAAATGGTGTCTTGAGATTGTTCTCCGCAATAGCAGTAATGAGAAAGAGAGAGACAGAAGGATAAAAACATGGGAGGAAGAAAGCTGAAGACCATAGTTTACTTGAGACGTGGAAAGTAATCGTAACTTCGAGTAAGAAGATATCGTCCCCACAGTTTGAGTTCCGGGCCCCCGGTTTAGGCCGGACGCTGAAGTAAAATACACCGGGGTGTTCTCGAACGTTTCTTATATTACAAATAATATGCCAATGTACGGCTAAATGTCTTCGTGCAACGGGTATGTACCTCGTGTTACGTAAGAGTGTAAACTGAAGAAAAAAAAATACAATGAAAAAAAAGCTTTAAAGTGGAAAATAAAAATTTACAGTGAAGAAAAGGTCTTAAACCGAAAAGAAAAGTTTAGTGAAACACTGT
The DNA here is from genome assembly GCF_000735185.1 of Notothenia coriiceps. Classification (NCBI taxonomy): domain Eukaryota; kingdom Metazoa; phylum Chordata; class Actinopteri; order Perciformes; family Nototheniidae; genus Notothenia; species Notothenia coriiceps. The sequence goes on from NW_011355591.1 coordinate 90,739, forward strand.
AAGAGTGACTTCTCTGAATGTTAATAAACGGGATCCGAAGACGAAAGTCAGCATCAATTAGTACTTCAATAATAATGGAATAGGCTATTATTAGGTTACGTCTCCGTTATTACATTATATTATGTAATAATATACTATATAAATATATACATAAAAATATATCAGAATTTCAATGTTGACCGGTAAACTCACGTTGGTATTACGACTACACCGGGCGCTACTGTAAATCAAGCTGTGGGGACGAGATATCATTAGGAACATACGTTAAATCGGAGCTAACCTCGTTTATTTCTTTCTTACGTAACGATACTTGGTACACAGGAAAAGGAGAAGGAAGCAGGTGATGTCACGATGCACGGAAGGTTAGACTCGCGAATTTTCGTCCACGTTTGTAATATTTATTTACGTCGTTGCAAGAGAGAATAATAGGGCTGTCCATAAAATGTAAGACATGTCAAAACTCCGACGAGACGTTCTCCCTCAACCGTAAATTCTGGGAGGTCTCCGTGATTTCGGTAACAAGATATAAGACTAACAGTGCGATTAATTCGAGGAGTTACAGGAGCCGTTTTACCACAGAACTCTAACAAGAGGCGTTATCGTCATTACTCTTTCTCTCTCTGTCTTCCTATTTTTGTACCCTCCTTCTTTCGACTTCTCTCGGTTCCGATCTCTCGCTTTCCTGATGACAATGCGTTGTAGGACGTACAGACGCTGTAGCGTAACGTCTTCGACAAAACTTATGTCTTTGTAATTTGTGTATAGGCTAGAGATCACGCAAAGTGCAGTGTATTTTCTAGTGATAATTTTTCAACAGCAATAGGACACATTTGCCGTCTCCGGAATAAACGTCAATCAGATTCGTTTTGTCTTTAATGTTCCCTTGACTTTGCACCATTTTAGGATAGTAAGTTCAAAACTCGGAGTAAGGAGCGGTGGAGTTGTATAGGAATCTTTTTCATTAATTTCGCGTTCTTGTGTATAAATCTTACAAGTTCCTTATCCTACTTGACCTTGCAACTTATCTCTTAACCGAACCTCAATGTCTTCATCTTGAGCAGTCTTACGCTTCCGAAACCTTTCCGACCGTAGGACATTAATGTTCACAAAGTACGATTGGTGCGGTGCCATTACACTGCCGAACCTCCACATCTATTGTCTTTTCTAATTCTGAAAAACAACCGGTGTATGTCTGTCTGATGAGTACTGAAGGTGAAAGTGGGATATAAAATGGTTCAAGAGCGAAGCGTTAGTTTATGACGGAGAGGAGGTACAGAGGAGTGTAGGCGTACTGTAATACTCTTTGTTATCCTCTCCTCTTCCCCCCTTCTCCTCCATCCCTCCCCGTCATCTGTCTTTGCTGTCTCAGGAAGGCCCCTGTACGCGAGAGTCTTGCCGACGTGCGATAAAGAAAGTTGGACGGTTGTGAAACTTCTCGGTCGGGAAAAGAGAGTCGAATTTTTGTTGCGAGGGATAGCCGAGCGTTAGTTTCTTCGAGTGTCGTGTATGTATTTGCCATGACTCTGCATGTCGTGTCATATGTGTGTGGCGAGGCCCGACGTCTTTAGACCCGTCTAGGGGGAGATGTTTTTTGTCTGTCCGGTCCCTTCTAGTCTCGCTCCAACTTACTACCTCACCCGTCCGTCTTCCCCTCAACCTTCCTCCTCACTTTCTATTGTTAGGTTCGACTCACTGTCGTATGTCCGACAAACCCAACGTTTCTGTTCGGAAAGCCGGATAGCTGGACCCAGGTACGCATCTGATTCTGGCGACGTAACCGCTGTCAAAGCATTCTTCAGTCTGTCCGTTCGCCCCTTCTTACTTTTTGACTTCTCCTCCTCCTCCTCTCCTCAACCATTCTACCTCCGGTCTCCCCCTCATTCTCCAAACTGTTTCTGCACTCTTCCGCTCGCCCGAGGAGAAGGGGGTGGAAGG
>NW_011355591.1:92717-103540 GCF_000735185.1 Notothenia coriiceps
TGCTAGACCTCATCCTCAAACGCTTAAGGAGTGTGTTCAGAAAACAAGATTAGCATGGAGGCAGGACTTCGAGCCCTTTTCTGTTCCGGTGGTCGGCGAATGGACCCGTTCAATTTCTGAATTCAAGGCCCGTCTTTGTTTTTCTCCCCTCAGCGGCGGCGGAAAGGCTCATTAAAGTCCATAAACAATGTGAGATGTGCTCTCTAATGAGCAAATGCTTGTGTAAAAAAGAAAAAGGCTCTGTCCTCGGGAAGCTGGCCATGTCAGATCAGACCAGCCGGTCTCATGCACCTCGGGACGAACAACCGGGCCATTCTCACATCGCTCATTTGTGTCCTCCAGTTCCTCGTTTTCATTGTTCCCTCATGTTCTGTACTCCACTTCCCATGGAAATGATTGTCCCGAGTCATTTCAGAAAGACTTGGCCCACGCAACATTTGATTAGTGAAGAGTTGAGACTTTCTTTCAAAGATGTGGAAAGTCCGAAGAGGTGTGTACATGATGGCTAAACGATTCGCTTGGCTGGGCTACAAAGCGCATTGGAGCTGAATATGAACAAAAGCTTTGCACTGTTTCCAAACAACAGTATGCTTTCTTTGAGATAGCGAAACTATTTCAGGGAAACAAACGGGGAGATGATGTGGCATTTGGAGTTGCTCTTTCACGCTGGCAGTGGGTCAGACATTGATAAGTCATCTACGTATAGCTCACTAGTCACAGTGATACTGAATAATGATAGCAGCAACTGGGAGATAGATCATTGTTATTCCACTGATACAGGATCATACTGTTACAGATTCCACTAATGAGTGTACAGATAAGCTTTGAACGCAATACTGGGGTTTGGCTCAAAGAAAAGCTAGATATTTCTCTGAAGAGGAACAATATATGAAACCAATGCGAAGGTAGGGACTGAAGTAGAGAAATGTAAAGCCCTTAGAGGCTAGAATTAAAATAAAATATCTTTAGCAAGTCATTTTGAGAGGGCTGTTAGACGAAGTAATGTCAAAAGTGGACCGTCTAACCCACATGTGTCAAACTCAAGGCCCGGGGGCCAAATCCGGCCCGTGGTGGATTTAATTTCGACCCGCAGGATAATTTCTAATTCCTATTAGATCTGGCCCTCCGGTATATTGCACGCACACCTTCACTCCATCCTGAGGGTCTCCTCAGCTCAGAGCCTGAGCCCAAACATTGATGACCTTGCACCCAAGATGAGATGCCAAGTATCTGAACTAGCATCACAGAGCAGCACACTGAGTTTAATGGATGTTTCCTTCTGCACTTTCTCTCTCACGACAACAGGGCATGTTTGGTTTCTCTTTGAGGGAAATAGTTTTGTTGAAGCTGTTGTTGGCCTGTGGGGAAATGTAATCATAAGAAATGACTCTGGAAAAGCTGCAGATAGAGCCATAAGAAATGAATGCAACTGATTATTTAATGTTTAATGTTGTTTTTATAGGCAATCATTGAAGCTTTGTTAGTTCCAGGTTTAATATGTGCAATAAGTTCATTTCAATAAGTTCTGCTATAAACATTGAACCAGTCCGGCCCTCGACTAGTACCCACTTTTAAATGCTGGCCCACTGTGTATTTGAGTTTGGCACCCCTGTCCTAACGGCCCGTCCACGCAGCGGCGTGCGTTGAAGCTTGCAGGTGGATACACGACTCTTTACACTTCTTTCTCCATGATTGAAGCCTGTTCCTCTTCACAGTAAATCCCCGGTCAAGTTAAAATAAACACAGAAGGAATGTTTAGATTCATATCTCAGCTGCCTTTCCTCAGACCAAACCCAAGTAAGGAAAAAAAAACCACCAACATTTTCTGTGGAAAAAACAGATTCAATAAAAGGGAAGACGTGAAAAGGCCTATGTNCCTTGATGGAGGCTGTGTGGAGAGAGTCTCAGTGATCAAATTCCTGGGCGTTCACCTGGCGGAGGACCTTTCTTAGAGGACCAACACCACGGCAACCATCAAGAAGGCACAGCAGAGACTCTACTTCCTGAGAATACTCAGGAATTACCACCTCAGACAGGACCTGCTTGTGTCCTTCTAACGCTGCGCCGTGGAAAGCATCCTCACCTACGGCATCTGCGTGTGGTTCCTCAGCTGCACAGCCGCAGAGAGGGGTGCGTTCCAAAGGGTCATTAACTCGGCCCAGAAGATCATCGGTTGCCCCCTCCCCTCCCTGGAGGTACTGTACAGCTCTCGTTGACTTAAGAAGGCAGTCAAAATCCTCAAGGATCCACACCACCCGGGTAACGAGCACTTTGTACGGCTGCGCTCAGGCAGGCGCTTCCGTGCCATGTCTTCCCGGACAAACAGACTCAAGTTCAGTTTTTTTCCCAGGGCCATATGTGCACTAAACACTGCTAATATTTAAATTATATAAGCCTTCCGTGCAATACGAGGGGAATCGTGCAATTAAATGTATTATTTATTTATGTACATATTCCCTATCATTTATTTTTTAAGTCCCATTTATTGTTTTTATAGTGTCTTGTTTTATATTGTCTTGTTGTTTTTATATTGTCTTGTTGTTGCGTGTTGGCACCTTGAGTTTATTGTAATTTTGTTGTACCTGTACAATGACAAAATTAAAGATCTATCTATCTATCTATCTATTACCTGTTATATATGAATATCTGCAATTTCTACTCAACTATTACATTTTAGGGGATTAGGGTTGTCCTTCATTTGGGTTCCTGTTCATGATGGGATGGAAGAAAATAAGAAGGTCAAAATAATCTCATGTAGGTATAAATGTTCTGCCATCTGGAGTGGATGAAACATACACCTCAGGATTTTTTTGTGTGCAAACTGCACCAGCTATGGATTACAGGAATTAATGTTGCCATTTATTTTGAACTCAGCATTTATTAAAATGGTGGATAGGCTTTCCTGGAGGTCAGGAGACTCGGGATGAAGGAGGACAGGAGAATTATAATTATTTTTTTCCATTACCTGAAATTTGGATCCATGGGATGATTTAATCCACTTTCAGGTTCAAGGACGAACATAACAAACTGCACATAGGCAAAAGTGTGCATCTCCTCTGTTGAGAATCCTGCTGGATAATGTACGGGCATTGGATGATCGGCTGGACGTCCTCTATGCCCGCAGTTGTAACAGGAAATCAGGAACAATAATGTGGTTGTTTTGCCAAACATGGCAAAAGCCTGGAATAACTATCAAACGCTGTTCAAACAGATTACTCTTTTGTAAAAAAAGACAAAACAGAGGACTCTGGTGAGAAAAAAAGATAAAGGCTGTGTTTTAAAGTATGGCAAAATGTAAGATCCAACGGGCTAGCATTTCAATGGAATTGTACCTTGTACGATTTCATGTGACAGATTAATGCAGAAGAGGTGAAGCAGTTACTGTGGGATAATAACACATCTTCAACCTGGTTAGAAAAGTTGAGTAAAAGCTATTTTCTTTAGGCTATTTACCAGGACCCACATTTGAATTGTTTGCGTCATATTATACATATACTATGCTTATCCAATGCTTTCGGAAAGTATCCCAAAGCCTTCCACCTTAAAAGCAAAGTCTGCTTAGCTTTTCCGGGTCTACGCCATGCCCCCAGGACATGGGCCGGACGTTAAACCAAATATTTGTTGCCGTCAAATGATGGCATAACAACTTCCGTGTCAGTGTCATTTGGTCTAAAAATACTTTTTCCCAATGACTAACGGTGGGAAAGAGATGTCTGTTTAGCAGAGTAAACAGTCATTCTTAGTTTAATCAACTACCCCGTACGACCATTAGAATAGTCATTTAAATCATAAGGTCCAAAAAGTTATAAAATGCGCCTTAATTTCGATTGGAGGCGGGGCTTAAGTTAAATACACATGCTTTATGGTCCTTGATTCAGAGAATGAACAGGTCCCCGCCTTTAGTGTATTTGAATCCAGTAAAAATACATTACAAATTCTGAGGTCTTTTACATACAAGGAACCCAAATACGATGGTCAGTCTGACAAACAATTAACGGTGTCATTGGAGGTCGATGATTGGCGTCAATATTTGTTGAAATTAAAAGCAATAGGGGATTGAGGTGATGGCAAGCAGCAGGGTAACACTTAAACTGGGATTTCCTTGTTTTATATTTTAATGCAGCATCCACATATTACATATAAGTACTTTGACCTATGATAAAGTGTTTCTGACAGACGTACACGTATCAACTGACCGGTTCCATTTATGTCATCTATGGAAGTACTGAAGCCAGATCTATTCTTTACATTTACCATAGTGTTTTCTAATTTAATAAAGAAAAATCGTAAATTTGAATCTGCTTAAAGGCATAATAAAACGATTTTTAGTTTTCACCAGAAAGGGGGATGGCCGTCATTTTGCCCGTAGTGCTGCTCTCCTGTATGGCCTGTTCCCCAGTGAGAATATCAAGCTGCACAGTGCAATCAAAAACTAAAAGTGTGAACTCCTAATGAAGACACTTCTTCGTAATGGTGTTATATATTGATTATGGACTACGACATGGAGGTTGACCGTTTATTCAACACGTTGTTTCACACGCTCTCATGACAACACAACAACATTAACTGTATCCGGTTCACACATCCCAAAACACTGGTGCTATCTTAAAGGCACAGTCACACCTGGTGTGACATATACATAACATTTACCTCCCCCCTCAAGAAACCCAATTAACTTTTGATCTACTCTAGATGAACTGGGTAGACTACCAGTCATCAGCATAGTCATGTGGATTATTCTGCCACGCAACAGGCTATGCTCTGAACATTACCCCTGAGAGTCACAGGCTCATAATATAGTCCTTCAAGTATCTTGGTCTGACCCGTACACGGGCCGGATGAGCTTCGGGACGAACTACTGGCTCAACCGGGTCAGGTGGGAACTCAGCTGGACCCTGCAACTGCTCGTCGGGTAAAGCAAAGTCCCTGCCCTCTCTGGGCCCTGGGTCCCCGATGAGGTGATCCGTCGTCCAGACGAAAGGTGGCTGACCCCAGTTGAGCGGTGACCTTCATCGGTGCCGTCCAGAAGGATAGCAGCTTATGGTCCCGGTTAGGACGGTGAATCCTGACCCAGTCCCCCACTGTGAAGGAAGGCGCTCTCACCCTCCGTCGCTTGTCAAACCGCTGCTTCATGCGACGCTGAGCCTCTGCGACCTTGGCGCTCTGGCAGGGTGCAGCTGTTGGCGTGACGGCCGCCGGGGCCCGTAGCCGATCCAAAGGGAGCTGTAGCTCACGGCCCATCATCAAGAGGGCTGGGGAGCTGCCGGTAGTTGAATGCAGCGTCGCCCGGTAGTGAAACAGGGTGCGGAGCAGCGCGGCTGAGAACTGAAGACCATCCGAAACACACGTACTTTACCAGACGTTTCGATTTTAGTGTTTCAAGGCAGATCTCTCTTAAAGAGTGACTTATTGTACACTTATAAAGACACGATAATAATAAAATAATAAAAAGTTGATTTTCGTTCAACTCAAATAGGAAGTTCGCTTTTCCCTCGGTGTCACAGTGCTGAGTACCAATACAGGTGCAAATATCAAACATCAAACCCACAAAACACGACAAAAGGGCCAGTACAAAAGGAGACCAGAAAAGGGACACCCGAAAGGAGAACAGGTATAAAGGGACACCCAGATTACAGACTAATCAAAGTGGACACCGGGGACACAAAGGGGGGGGAGAGTGGACACAGGAACAAACACTAATCAGAACACACAATAAATTCAAGACCCAAAGGACCAGACAGAAAACAACCAGCAGACACCGGTACTGTCAAGCGCCACCTCACAAGACAAAACAGTAACACATATAGTACTCGGAACTTTTTTTCTCAAAAAGTCAATATGCGCCGTAAACCCAGACGAAGGAAGTGTGTTGCGCACTGTGGTATCCTGAAACACTTTATCATCTGAGGATTACACATAAAGGTTTGGTTGAATCATCAAACTTTTGTAAAGATCTCTGTCTTAAATTTATACTGTACACATCCACGTAGAAAACTCCTCACTGTCTCGAAACAAGGAAAGTGAAACAGGTTCCGAGTACCCACAGGTACCTCTTTCAGACAAACCTTTTTTCGGGTCAGGTTGCTGTCTCCTCGGATTTCGTGTTTTTTTATGTTTCAACGTCACGAGTTTGTCTTCTTTTTTGAAGTTGTGTCTCAGTAGCTTTAAAGCGGTTGTTTTCATCCGGTAGCCGGTCGGTCTTTCGGGGACGACGTGTCTCGTATTACTACCTGTACTTTGGCCTTTAGTCAACAGCGGATTTCTTAATTTACAGGGCCGTTTGTAACCAACGAACGGGACGGGCGATAAATGCCAGGCTTCATGGTTGTCTTTTATGGGTTGGGTCTCGTCCGTCCGGAAGGGCCGGGTTGTGAACTCTGAGTGCCGTTTCAATATACTACTCCGGGAGCCACAAAAGCGCGCCGCTCCGCAGCGCGCCCCCTGCCCCCCTACGAGATCACCCTCGGAGCGTCGCCGCTTGGCAGCGGCCTCGGTGTGAACGGCGGCGTATTCACGCGCGTAAGACGCCGAGTCGAACTCCGGGCGCTCCACACCGTTGCGTCAGACCACTAGCCGGGACGCATCCCTCCCTACCCGGACTCTCGTCCACCTCCAGCTAACTTTCGTCAGGTTGGGGACGTACTTATGTTTAGCTTTTTCTATAAGGTTCGTCTGACGTATTTGTTTAGTACTTTTTGGGTGTGCCTATCTGAACTTTCCCCCGCCTTTCCCTATTGTCGTTAGGGCAACCCATTACCATTCTATTTTACTCTATTCTTGAATAATTAGGAGGTCCTACCGAATACGCGTGTATTTTATGATTTGTCCGTTTTTCTTTTTGATTTCATTCTCTTTTTTAAACCATCAGGTTTATGATTTGACTTATCTCTTTACATTGAAACCGTTAACCATTAGTTAGTAATTCCTTAGTATCTTAGGAAAGTCCGGTAATTTCAAGTTACTTATTACACAATAACTCGTAGTTTTATGGTCTGATTTGGAAGATCATTTTCAACTTGACGACAATTTTATTGAAAAGAAAAAATAAAATCTATTAGGGTCGGTTGTACCATCATAAACACACCCAACAATTCATATCACAGATAAAAGGGGTAACATCACAACCGATATTCACTTCAATTCAGTGTTAAACATAACATACACAGTGTGGTCCACACTGACACGGAAATTCTACCGTGGTCCCAAACCTACACCACTTGGCTATGTCAATTACAACAACACAAACAGTACTCTCGCACACTTTGTTGCACAACTTTATTTTGCAGGTTGGGTAACAGCATCAGGTATTGTTATATTTGTAACCGCTGCTTCCTAATACCTAAGAGATGAGAGTGAAGCTTAGGGCAAGGAGCGTGACGGCCGCGCTTGGCGGTTAGGCACCTAAGGCCGAACTCAGTGAAGTTTTTGGCAAGTATCATCGGCGCCCCGCATCGAGTTCGATTGCTTCTGTCCTTCTTTCGGGACGACTATGTGAGTTGCCCGTCGCTTCTGTCGCCTAAAAAACCTGGAGCTGATCGGGGCTTTATGACGGCCTGACACCAATGTGGACGTAGTGACCTGTGAACGACGAGGTGTTTTACAATTACGAGGCCGCCTAACAAAAAGCCGTTGCGGCCGTTGTCCGCCCACTCAGGCAGGTGTAATGCAACCGACTAGATGTCCCCTGATCGTCGGAGGCATTTAAGCCTCGCGAACTTTTTTACTTACTGTACTATGCCGATAGTCGACCGACTAGTGATGTTGCTAAGATGTCCTGAGCTGTCGATACCCATGTCTCTTTTCTACGATAACTTGACTGTCCTGTTCGAGTGAGACTTGTTTCTCGTCTTATACCTCATCGAAGGTCGAAAACTCAGTCGTTCGTCGGAATCGTAGTGTCGATCGATGGAGGAGGTCAAGAAAAAAAAGGGTGTCTGGGGTACGATGAATTGAGTTTTGCCACCGCGATGGGTTTACCTCGAGGGCCCCTCCAATAAGGGACTCCTGCTTGAATCTTTCACTTGAAACGTCGTGCGGTCCCGTTGCAGTCGTGCGGCCGTACCACATTCACACCGAGTCGTAGCGTGGTCTCAGTCGAGCTTGACGGGACGTGTTCCTGTCTCCACAGCTTCGACACGTCTGTCTTGGTAAATAGTGCCCCAGACAGCGAGACAAGGACGTTCGGCTGTCTGGGTGGAGGTGCATGCCGGACCCCGGCGTGCGTGTGCTGCTTGGTAGTTGAGTGACACGTCGGTAGAACGGGTTAGGCGATTTCTCGCGAGTGGTCACCGACCTACCAGACTGGAGGGCGACGACCACCTGTGCCCCCCGGAGTTTCAGCGAGGACTTACAAAGGCTGCCCAGCCGCAGTAGAAAGGCGAAGGCTTGTGAGTGGCGGCCGCGGCTCCCAGACATCGGTGCCCATCCTGCTGAGATTTTATCCTTACCGCCCGTGTTAGAGGAACGACACGCAAATGCCCTCGATTCCGAGAGAAGGTGTAAGTGGAAAGTCTTCACAGAGTGGTCCCCCGCGTTCGAGTACCCAAAACTAACAAAACACTCAACCCAAAGCGCGGAACCCTACTTGCGTTAAGACCCTAGGCGGTAGAACAGACAACCGATCGGCACCCGTAGATCGGCGCACCACGGACGAGGAGAAGTCGCCAAAAAACCGACCGGAGTAGCGGAAATTGGTAGACAGGAGGAGAGAGTTCGACTAGCAATGTAAGTCGGTATGCGGCGGGACGAGAGCGGGACGCGGCTGCTGCAGTGGCGGCTCGACGTTTTCGAGTGCACCTGCGCCCGTAGTAACTTGCGTAGCTACGAAGGGCACCTCAAGTTTGGATCACACCACACTTCTTCTTCAGTCCCCCTGGACGCGGGCACGTAGCTGGAGTCCGGCCACTTGTTCCGGCACTATGACTGTCCATAAGGCGCCGGGTGTCACCTTCCTCGATCGGCGTGTTATAGAATACCCAAGAAGGTACAAAGTGTTTTGTCCTGGAAGCGGTCCGATGGTGACGTCCATGGCGACTGGTCAGCGTCGGAATGTCGAGAAAGCACTGCGTACAGCGCCTCACAAAGCGATGTGGGCGTACGGGAAGCCGGAGTCGAGCCGGCGGGTCGACAAAGGTCTTTCTAGTACTGGTGGTAGAAGCGGCCTAGTAGGCCCGCACAGCAGAAAGCCGGACCTTCTGTAATATCACCAAGTACCACGTTTGTGGTCGGCAAGACTGCTTGCGGACCGCTCCCACGACCTGCAGGAGCGGTTTGTGTTGAGTGTGAGTTACCCTTTTCACGAAGGAGCAGGGTCGGTAGCTCAAGCACCCCAAGACGAACTTGGCGCTGCCGGAGTCGGGCGATGTGAGGTTGCATCCCGCCACGACGCGGACGGACTCGTTAGGACAGGGGCGAGTCTAGAGAAGTAAAGACCCCTACTGCCGGATGATGATGGACGCAAAGGAGGCAGTCATGAGGAGCTGGTGGTGGGTGATGCGCTTGAGGACTTTTGTCCTGCGCCAGACCCTCACCTGGGCCACAGACGAGACGGCGATAAGCGGTCGAGTTCTGCGTCGAGTGGTAGTTGCGGCCATGAGGAGTAAGAAACTGGATCGTTCGGGGTGCAAACCACTGGACGCTGCGCAGGTTATGCCGTTATCCCCGCCACGACAGGGTCTAGGTCCCCCGTGTCTCGCGGGCCACCGTAAGCGGAGAGCCAGGGAGTTGAGCCGGGCTCGTCTTTATGAGCCACCCCCTCGCCCTCCGGGACCGGACGGCAGACCCGCACGCTCGCCACCGTGTACATGCACATACCCGCTGTGAAATGCAACGCATGACTGGTAGTCCGAGAGTGTCGAGACGAACGATGTAGCCCCAGTCCCGTGTTTGGGGACTCCTAGATGGCGACCAGTCTCTCTGAGGACGGCATGCTGGAAGTGGGTGCCACAAATGAGGGGCCGTCCCTCTTACACCCTGGACGAGAGGGCGGGGGCGGTGGGGCCGCGGGCCGCGCCGGGCCTGCGTTGTCTCAGTCTCGAGTATGAGTACGAGGTGCGGGGCGAAGTCCGGCGCCAAAGGGACCTCCTGGAAGCCGAGCGCAGCCTCCTCCTGGGGTGTGAGAGGGCCGAGGCGTGAATGTAGGCCCTCCCTACCGGACGCTTCAAGGCCTCCTCGACCGCGGGAAAAGTAGCCCAGTTCCTGCTCGACTGGACGACCTTGTCAACAGACGCACCGGGCCCCGGGGAGGCGTGTAAGCAGGGGTAGCTGGAGTCCCCGTGCGCATACCCGATACCGTGCTCCCGGTTGGACCCATAGCACTTCCACTTTGTCGCGACGTCCCTAAACCACACCACCGCCCGTATCTAGCTCTATATCTCTGTTACCACTTCCTCACGTGCCGGACGGGACCAGTCACCCTTTGACCGGGGCGGGGGGCGGCGGGGACGTCGGGAACGTCACCGGTGCGCGCGGAACCCTCGTGTACGTCGACCTGTAGACACCCCTTGAGGTACCGCAGGGTGTGGTAGTTGCGAGGAGGACACACGGATGCTGGAGGTAAGCTTTACCGGTCTCCACCAGAGGTGTCCCAGCACATTGCTGAGCCACCCAGTGTCTGAGGAGAGGAGAGACAAACGAGCCCCCCCGTCAAGGATTGCGGTAGTGATGTCTATTGCCGGGTGTCAAACAGAGTCGCTCAAACGGCGGAAACACCTTCTCTCCCCCTAATTTGGTGTAGGCATGTCGAAAGATGGTGGGGCGTTCGTTTACCACCCCACCTTTCCAGTTGGTTTGGGATTTCTTGCCCTAGTCTCGTGTGGACCGTC
>NW_011355591.1:103552-112122 GCF_000735185.1 Notothenia coriiceps
GGGTAGGCTAAGCTCCCGTTGTAGCTGCTTCATCCACATTTAACAGAACATCATCTAGTTATAAATACCAACGCAACTTTATGTTAGTACCATAGACACTCGTGTACACAAATACATTTATACACATACATTTTTCCTCATACTCTAGGCCACATGTGTCAAACTCGAGGCCCGGGGGCCAAATCAGGCCCTTGGTGGAATTAATTTCGGCCCGCAGGATAATTTCTAATTCCTATTAGATCTGTCCCGCCGGTATATTGCACGCACACCTTCACTCCATCCTGAGGGTCTCCTCAGCTCAGAGCCTGAGCCCAAACATTGATGACCTTGCACCCAAGATGAGATGCCAAGTATCTGAACTAGCATCACAGAGCAGCACACTGAGTTTAATGGATGTTTCCTTCTGCACTTTCTCTCTCACGACAACAGGGCATGTTTGGTTTTCTCTTTGAGGGAAATAGTTTTGTTGAAGCTGTTGTTGGCCTGTGGGGAAATGTAATCATAAGAAATGACTCTGGAAAAGCTGCAGATAGAGCCATAAGAAATGAATGCAACTGATTATTTAATGTTTAATGTTGTTTTTATAGGCAATCATTTAAGCTTTGTTAGTTCCAGGTTTAATATGTGCAATAAGTTCATTTCAATAAGTTCTGAAATAAACATTGAACCAGTCCGGCCCTCCACTAGTACCCATTTTTTAATGTTGGCCCACTGTGTATTTGAGTTTGACACCCCTGGTCTACATGGTTGATTCAACTCATTGGATTTGGATAGTGAATGTAACTTTAACAAAAATATATGCTTGATAGAGTTAATGATAATGAGACATGTCAATAAATAAAGACCATGTTTAACCAATCTTACTATCAATAAAGCTTTGACAGTGGATATACAATTGTGGGTAAAGCACCACAGAAGAAGAATGAATTAGATCCTAATGTTAAACCCTACCCCTAATTCCCACATATTGTGAATAAAAAAACAATCCAAATTGTAAGTTTGTCCAATTGTGAACGGTACAAACATTAAAAAAACGGAGAGTTTACAGTAAAACATGAGAAGAAGGAGTCAAGGATTAGCACTTTAAGTGAAAGGGCTTCAAACGATGATAGGAGGTGGGGGGGGTTTCCTGTATTTAGGCTGTTCCCTCTCAACGGGGGCTACAGTTATCTCTCGCTGGGCGACCCGAGGATCTCAGTGGGGAAAGGCACTTCTGACGGTGAGATGTAGCACACAGAGCAATTTGTCCTCACTAGATCCCCCGCCTCAAAAGCAATATGTTAGGGAGTGAAGAGAGCAGTAAGTCATTTTACACAAGGGTTACATTTGGAAATTAGTGTGATATTATATTTGGCTTTTGTTTCACATCATATATTGATCGGTGGTGTGATGCTGGAGGATCCTTCTTGAATGGATCTACAAGAAAAAACGTTCTTTCCTTTTATTTTTAAACAAAGTTGTCGGGTAAATAATACATTTATTATTCCAACCTTAGAGTTTTGTGAATGGCTGCAACCAACCTATTTTTTTCTCAAATAGTTGTTTTGAATATAGTTTTATAAACCCAAAGATTTTAACTTTAATATCAATCAATCAATCAATCAATCAATCAATAGGATACGGCTGTAATCGGCCTAAGGCCTTTTAGTCGCTCATAAATAAGTAGATCACTGTTCTTTATATACTATGGATGCTGGCAACAGTCACATAGTCCAAAGTGAAGGTCCCGGACAAACAGACTCAAATTCAGTTTTTTTCCCAGGGCCATATGTGCACTAAACGCTGCTAATATTTAAATTATATAAGCCTTCCCTGCAATACGAGGGGAATCGTGTAATTTAATTTATTATTTATTTATGTACATATTCCCTATCATGTCTATTTAAGTCCCATTTATTGTTTTCATATTGTCTTGTTGTTGCGTGTTGGCACCTTGAGTTCATTGTAATTTTGTTGTACCTGCACAATGACACAATTAAAGATCTATCTATCTATCTATCTATATGTTTGACCAGTCATGATCCAGAGCGGACTTGAGACAGTTAACCGTCTTGGATGTGACGACGCTTTCTGGCAGATCCTTCCACAAGTCAGTCTTGAGTACTGTTTCTTCAACTTGAGGCAGTGTCCACGAGTCCTGGAGTTATAATCCCGTTGTAGTGGGCATGATGTTTTGTAGATGTTGTGGAGATCATATCGATCATATCTCCCCTCGCCCTTCTATAATAAATGCTCAGGATCTTAAGACTTCGCAGTGGTTCTTGATATGGTAGGTCCTTTAATCCTGGAACCAGGTTCGTTGCCCTTCTCTGTGTTTTCTCGATGAGCTCAGCATCCTTTTTTGTACGTGGGGGACCAAGCAACATTCCCATACTCGAGGGGTGGCCGTGCAAGAGAGATGTATAAACTATGTGCTACGTCAGAGCACAAATACGTGTACGATCTGCTGATCATTGCTAGGATACCATTCGCTTTGTTACTTGAAGAAATACAGCAAAAAAAGGGTGAAATCGTTACATTTGAGAGGCTGAAAACAGCAACATGTGATTCTCTGGCGATGACTAATTATTCAAGTTTTACATTTGTTTCTTATGGTGTTCTTGAAATGTTTTTAAGAGACAACAAAAACAAAATGCGTTATATATCAAATGCACCCTATAGGACTCATCATTGCAAAGTGTATAGCCTAACTGAATGGTCCTCACTTACTATGCGTAGGACATAGTAAGTGAGGACCATTCAGTTAGGCTATACACTTTGCAATGATGAGTCCTATAGGGTGCATTTGATATATAACGCATTTTGTTTTTGTTNTGCTGCTGCTAGCTCTGGCTCCCTCTCAGAAAAGTGCCATCTTCTGTCAACAGGAAGAACTGAGCCTCCCAACCAGCATTCTGACCATGAGTCTGACTCACTATATGAAGCTCAGCACAAGTTCTTTCAGGAAGACTGGGGCCGTTTCTCAATCGCGAGGATGCTTGCTTGGTAGCACATGTCTTCCGAGTCACTTCCTTCAGAAGCTAGGCAAGAATCCTTACTGGCATTCGGAAAACGAAGAGTGGAACAGGCTAGCAAGTGTGCAGGTGTGCGTCATATGAGAGGCCCCGCCTTACATTTTCCGCCACAGATTTGGGGAAATTGGTCCGTGCGCAAAGCATTATGGGGATTTTAAGGACGCAAAGTCTACCCATGTGCAGCCTCGAAATTACCCCCAAAACCAAGAACGCGGCCTCGGTGGAATTCCAAGTATGCTGGAGATTGGAACAGTCCTTCGGCGGCACTCGATGACGTAGCATCCTTGAAATAATGGCTCTGGAGCAACCTTCCTCGAGTTTGAGAATCACCCTCAGTCTATAAACGACAGCATGTGGAAAATAATAATACTTTTTTCGACGTTTTGGATGCCACTCAGTATTTAACTTCTGCATAACTACACCCCCCTATTTCTACAGAATAAAAATTACATGCTTTTATTCTAAAAGATCAATATTTGAAACTAAAAACCTACTCCAAAACATCCCGACAACTGCGCACTGGCTTTTCCCTTCCATATCCCCCCCTCATGCCTCAGTGGGCTCTGTAGTGCAGAGTGCATTACAAATACAAACATAAAAATGATTTGACATCGATCTTTGGGCAAGGCTTTTTTAGATTTTAAATAAATAAGAAAGTGCACACACACCCAATTCCATCCATCTGAACATTTAAAGACAATCAGTGACCCGGCACTCAAAGCCCTCGGTGGGTCTTTTCCACGCTGCGTTTTTAACGGCACTGCGTTTGATGAGATCAGGAGAGCGCTGTAATTTATTACGCACTCTCCACTAACAGCATTGTGTAAGGAAAGCTGGCTGTGAGGCAGACAAAGGTGGAGGGAGGGAGGGAGGCAGCAGGCGGGAGGAGGATAAGGGGGGGAGGATAAAAAGGGAGGAGGGACACAATGCAAAGTGTCGTCAAGGAGGAACAAACGGGTCGGCTCTTGAACCGGCAGTCATTGTTTCGCTCCCGGCACACACGGCTCATGTAATAAAGCGAGCAGAGGCTGGATAGACATTTCTAACGCTGCCTCTCCAGGATTTAATTTAACACTGATGCTCTTGTGCTGAATACCCTGTGCAATACTCATTACATCTGGGGTTAGTAGACTCTGAGTCAACGGTATTGGACATTGCCTCTGACGTGAGCCCCGTCCTGAGCGGTGAATGTGAATTGTTTCCATCATATTGGAGATTCAGGGTCCAGCGACTTGATGAAGTCAGACTGGATCAAAATCAAATGTGCCTCAAAGGGTTTTAAACATATCATCAGTGATTGTAATGTTTGTTTCCTTGTTTTTTATTTTTTATATTATTACGTTTATTCTTGTTTGTATCTTTTAGTTTAAATGTATTTATTTCATGTTTTGTGAGCTTATCTCTGTACAGCACTTTGGTCTGAAGGTTTTAAAGTGCTATATAAATAAAGTTGGATTGGATTGTTTATTGTCTTGATTGTGTTCCTTGTTGATGTTGTAAGCGAAGCTACCCTGATGCATTAATTTGATAAAGTATCCTCGTATTGAATGATAGTTTTACTGTTTTTGTGCATTCCTAGCAATCTAATTTATTACTAATACACACATGCATTTATTTAATGTCATTTTTTACATTTTATTATCTTGTTGTTCACTATTTTTACATTAATTTGAGTTACATATGAATATTTTTATTTGACATTGTGGTATGTGCACAGTTTTACCTCAACAAATTTTTTTTTTTAAAATTGCATATTTTGCCTTTTACTTCTGTAACTTAATCAACAATTTAGCTTATTTATTTTTAAATGGAACAACTAATCCAATGTCCTCGCTTGATGAATAAAGCATTTTAACACGATTGTTCAGTAAAACTTCCACATACTTTTCTTCTTCTATGGTTTTAGTCTCCACATTGCAGATCTAGGACATGCTTAGAATTCCTGTTTTTAGATCTTTTCTTCACTGTTCTTGGTATTAAATTAAATTCATTCGGATGAGTTGAATGAAACCTCGGATGTCATAAAAAGAGAGGTTTTTTTTCTTCACATATGATGTATAATAATAATAAGACGAGTCTCTGACATTCTGCTGGTAAACCGGCTGCTGTAAAAGGAGCAGCAAATGTGAGCTTGTGAATCGTGGCCTGATTATGTCTCTGGAATGAATAGCTGCTCTCCTGACTGACAGCTGTCTCATTTTATCTGCATAATGCTCTGCTCCGCTGCTTTAATAAGCCACCGGAGCTGCAAACTTCTGTAACTGGGTAATTATTTTGCTCTACTGACAGTTCAGAAATTATGCCTATACACGTGGAAAAAGGATTTTTTTGCCCTGGTTTGGAGGACAGCATTTTGCTCTGCTGATGAGACATGACTGTTGACAGGTGATAAAGAAATGCTCTCTGGCTCTTCAGTATTGGCATCCTCGTTGTCGTCCCTGTTATTTGGCAGCTTGCAGTGTTTATACTGTAGGATTTAGTGTAAAAAGCTCAACAAAATCCCCAGAATACAAATGAGAAATACTGAAAACCTTTAAAGAGGACATATTATCTTCAATTTCAGGGTTATAATAGTATCGTGTGCCTCTACTGTGACATGTTTCCTTGCTTTAGGTCTCTTTTCTTTCAGAGTTTTAAGTCTTTACAGACCATTTACATGCACTAAAAAATGTATAACACACTACAGGTAAGGGAAAACCCCCTAAAAGCAAAATCCGGCCTCTTTATGTCAAGTCAATTTCTATTATAGTAGTGTCCAACAACAAGCAATAACCAAAGCTATCTGACGCTTTTCATTAAGAGCTGTTCTACTCCGCACTAGGGCTGTCCCGAATACCATTTTTCGGGCTCCGGATATCCAGTAGTAATCAACGGCGAGTATAGCGAAGCGGACCACTTCAACACGTGTATTTCGGTTTATTCACGGCATTCATTTTGTTATTCTACAGTATTGTTGTTTTATAGTTATTTGTTAATGTGTAACCCAATTTGTGTTCTTTGAAATTGAAAAGGATATCGCAATTGTGTTTGTTACTTTCGTTGCAGTTGTATATGTCTTAAGTGTAATTTGGCTTGGCTTCCTATTTATGGACATGCTTTTATTTTGAAGGAGAGGTAGCGCTGTTGACAGGAAGTTGTTGTTGCTATGGAAACAACGTGACAGAGATTAACGGAGAAAAAGTAATATCTACCTATAAAAGACGGAAAAAGTCAACGATAACGTTTATTGTTAAGCGTTAGCACCCCCAAAGAGGCACAAGCTCTTACGTTGATATTGGAGATTTCAATAAATTCAACGAAATTGAAACCCGAATAGTACTCCAATGAACGAATATTCGGGTACAGCCCTAATGCACACATGACAATTAAATCCTTGAATCCTTAGTAAGGTCCTTTTCATGTCAGAAAATGAAAAAGTTGAGAAAAATCGCTTCTCACTTACTCTTTTGACAGCAAGCGTTGCAATCCCCAACATGGCCGCTCCCCCCACTCCCAGCACGAGCTTAGCATTAGAGAGCACGAAGTCGATGGCAGTGCCGATCCCATTGTCATCTTTCTTGCCTTTGCGGTCTCCATTCACCCCCGCCATCCTGCCGCTGAAGATGGAGGAAATGAAGACAGAGTAAGAACCTGGCAGTAAGGTTATAGGGAAATATAAAAAAGGTATTTTCTTTGTTAAGTTGCTTAACTCAGAGGCAACTATTGAATATTGCCCCTACACAAAGAACATCTATGAGTAGCCACACCCTACATGTTCCAATGGATGACTTTTGCCCTATTGTGTTACAAACTGTCCTCTTACTCCTGCAAAGAATGTCTCAGATCTAAAAAAAATATAACTGCTGACAAAGAGTATTATCTTATTTGCAAACCTACCTGGGTGACACTCCTCCAGATGACCGTTAACCCTCCTCCAGATGACCCCTCCCCCCCTACATAAGCCCGCCCAATCGGCTGTTGAGGAAGAACTGGCCCCTCTTCAGCGCTTCCTCTTTATCTTGAGCTATTTTCAGGTCTTGGCAGCGGCGAAACTCGCGAGCCACGGCGCGGCGATAATAGTTGCGGTCGGTGTACTGAAGTTGGCTGCCTGCGCGGAGCAGCGCCCGGTAGAGCTCCAGCACGGCACCACGAGACCAGCCGCCCATTAGAGACCACACATGGACTGGTACCTGGGGAAAGAGGAGCAGGAGTCGATGAAGGACAAGTCACCCAAATTAAGTTTTTTACCTGGTCTAGGGTTGTGTTTCTCCTTTTTCATACCAAGGACCACTTAACCAATAAAAAAACGCTCGCGGACCACCTAACTCCACAAATATAAAAAGACACAGTTTTTCTAGAACAGATTACAAATCACCTGAAAATGGTACAAACAAGTGGTAACATGTGTGACGAAGGTGTTGCGCTGGGCTATATCATGCAATCGAAAGTGAAACTTAACCTCTCTCCATTGCGGAGATATTCCCGCGAGTGTGCGGAAAACTTAAATTAATTAATTTATTTCAAATGTGAACCACCAGTGGTCCGCGGACCACACTTTGAGAAGCACTGGTCTAGGGCTATAGACACAATATATAGCTGATACAATCACCACATTCAAGTCCCTCCTCAAAACCCCACCTGTTCAGATCAGCCTACCCACTGTAGTGCTACATGTCCCCTGTTACGGTCCTTTTGTACTGTCTTAAACCTTTCCTTAGAATATGTAATGAATGGTAAGGTGTCCTTGGGTGCTTTGAAAGGCGCCTCTGAATAGAATGTATTATTATAGTTTAAACTAGAGATTGTGTTAATAAGCCACAATACAAAAGGATAATAATATACTTGAGGAGGAATAAGCTGCTACAGCAAAGAGCCCAGTGCATTCTGGTTGTTGTAGGTTGTTTTTGTAAACCTTTGCAGCAAAAAAGGGAATTCCACAACCTATTTTCTCTATTCCCTATGATCACGCATCACAGATTTAAAAAATATTTGCAGGAGTTGAGTGACGAGGGAAAGTCAGCGAGCAAAAATCAGCCAAATCAAGTTTTTTACCAGGTAGAGTGCTGAAGTTTAAACTACAGATTGTGTTAATAAGCCTCAATACAAAAAGGATAATCATATACTTGAGGAGGAGTAAGCTGCTACAGCAAAGCAACGTTTTTTTTCTTTTTAAAAACCTTTGCAGCAATAGAGAGGCGAAGTCCCGCACATCTACTTCCGACCCATGGGACCTTATTTCGGAAAAGTTATGTATTGAAGTCAATGGAGAGAGAAAGATTATCTTTCGATCCCGTTTGAATTGTGCCACGAATTACACTTATGATGTTTGTCAATCTTAAAAAATAATTTCAATGTCAAAAAAGTCACAGTTTGTCATAAAACTGATGAAATATAAGATTATGAAAAATACGCAACTAGAAAGACTACAAATCCCAGTCCCGCATGCTGGCTCTTACGGAACCGACTAACTCCCCTTGTGTGTATGTACAGTTCTCAACGTGCCCAGACTTGGAGTGATTTTCACCTCTTTTAATACTTTCGCCTCATTCTGAAAGAAAGAAGTGAAATGTGCCAACG